>NW_005178942.1:0-25183 GCF_000350225.1 Chondrus crispus
TAAATCCCCTAAATCCCCTAAACCCCGAATCCCACCGAATCCCTAAAGTACAAAAACCATCCTACTCCTAAATCCCAATCTCTATATTATAAAAGGAAATATCCCCTAATCCCCTAAATCCCCTAAACCCACCAAACCCACTTAACCCACCTAACCCACAATACCCTCCTAACTCACCTACCTTCCTAACCCCCTAGATTCCTAATATATAATATATACGCCCTACTCCCTCCTACTCCCCTAATCCCATCTATATATTATATACGAATCTCATTTGTTTGAAATTGCGTTAATTAATTAATTTGTGCAATCGCACTTTAATATTTGAAATTAAATTAATGTTTTCCAAATATGGATTTTTTTTAATGGGGCTCGAGGTGAAGTAGTTTAGTGCTGTGTGCTGTAATTGTTTATGGTACACTGCCATTTTGCCTTAGCTTCTCACGGATACCTCAACTTTTTGGACAAGAGATTTCCTGCCGAAGTCGATTGAACGAATAGGAAGTGATTGTGATACTGGTTTCTTTCTGAACTTGACATGCAAATCAAATGTGCACAAATGGGTTTTTGGTACTCAGAAATCATTTGTTAACGGTGTAACCCAAGACTCAGGCATACAGGGGATAATTGGCAAGTGCTCAATTGAAGTGTCTTCGTGAACGTCGTTAATATCGGCAAATGGGAAGGCATGACACGTTGTTTACTTGATGGGAGCAAAGCTGTAACTTGGATACTCTAAGATAGAAGATACTCATGTTCCGAACTAGCATCCTCAAAGTCATGCAGAAGTGCTATGACTTGGTAAGGACTGAACTTGTAAAAGACGGATGCAAACCAAGCGATGTCGAAAAAAACTGAATCAGAGACATATCGAAATGGAAGAGCAACGACGATAGAGAGAGGCGTCATAAGACAACGGTAGTGGGAGCAAATGTGCCTTAACAGGTCAATTTCTTGAAGCGAAGAACGTAGAGATGCCATGTTCAGCGCCTTGTCTTCGGCAAGCAATCCTGACTGCAGGGCTTGAATAACCTGGGCCCTCGACTGCTCTGAACCAGGAGGGCATGCCAGAAGCAAGCTGATGCAGACATTCCGAAGATAACCAGGGGGTCGAAAAGAAACTGGTAAAGTCATGGCGCGCTGGTAGAGCCACTCATGGCGATTCAATCGGGAAAGAGATGCCATGGTTGTCGAAGGTGCGTCTTCCCGCTGCACTGATAACGTTAGTCTGTTTATATGCAACACCTAGGTGGTGTTGAGTGCTTTGTTTGACTTTTCGAACTTGGACAAAGGCGTGACTATCAAATCATTGTATAGATTAAACACTGGGATATTATTGCCAAACATCATTCTAAGAATTCTAACATTTTTGCAAAACATCATTTTTAGAGCAGTGTGCGCTGGTTTCATGATTAAGCGTTATCGCATGTACAGATGTGGATTTGTAATGATCGATTGGTCTATAAAGGGTATTATATTATTAGGCTGATGCTGCACATCTAATTTGGCTATGTCGAGAGGTGCATGGAATTTGCTTCTTTGTATCTTGATTGGTCTGTAATGATTGATTGATCTATAAACGATATTGTATTATTTGGATGATGCAGCACATATAATTTGGATATGTCGAGAGGTGTATTGAATTTGCTGCTTTACAGCTTGATTGGTCTATAAAGATCAATCCATTATAGTATGATGGAGCACCTGTAAATACACTATGCCGAGAAGTGCATTGAATCTTTATGGATTGTTTGGTCTATAAAAATGAATCTCTTTTTGGTCTGATACACCACATATATGTTAACAATTCCGAGGGGTGTAACGAATTTGTAAGATTTGGGTCATGAAACTTAGGACTGTCACTTAGAGAAGAGTGAAGTCGGACGGCGCCTTTTCTTCCGTACAGGTGCGTGCATAGCGGCCGCCCTCGGATCCGCCGGTTCGGACCGGACCGAGGTGGCGTATTCTTGACCCATCTCAACGCGTACGGACGCGGAGGAAAAAGAAAGTCTTCTCGGAAAGATCTCGGGGTCTTCTAGGTCGGGAGACCACTGTAGCATAAACACCCCCAGACGACTGGAGGTGTATGCGCAGTTCGACCTGTAGACCGCGGATCGGAGAAGGGATGAAGCGGGCCAACCAGCTACGGAACCGGGCTCGGGCCCGGGTAGCGGTGGTAGAGCGGGAGCGAGCAGGGACGCGCGCACGCACGAGCAGATCGACGCCTCGACGCCCAGGAGCAGCACTGGGTGACGTACCAGTGCTGACGGGCGGAGGCGGTTCCGTGCTCGCTCGCGTGCTGCGCGTCCACTCCGGCTCGGCTCCGACTAAACGCGCGCGAAGAGCGAAGGCGACGTTTAGAATAAACTGGGTGGACTGACCTTGGCGGTCGATTGAGGACAAGTCCGTGCTTGTCCCTCTCCGCCGCCGTCGGTCCGCTCCATATTTAATATACAAAACAATCTATCATAACACTACAGTACCGAGGTACTGTAGTGGGTTACTGTAGTGCAGGTCGGCCTGCACTGTAATACTGTCAGCTATGTCGAGGCTGACAGTACACGTATTACTCGTGGTGCGTGCGCGCTTCGTTCGCGCGCTGTACACGTGTGCACGTGTATGCGCGTGTCCCTTGTCCCCGTGGTGTACACGTGGACACGCGCGGTTGTACTGTAGAGCGTCGAGCTCTACAGTAGGGGATCCTGTTGTTGATCTAATCTAACTAAAAAGGCCCCAGGGGGGGTTATACTACACACGAGACGCCCGGCCTCCGGACGCGTATCGAAGGTACAGCTTGTACCAGCCGACTGGTACACGCAGCACGGACACCGGCCAAGGGGGTACGGCCCGTGCTCACCCCCTGCGACCCCATCAGCCGGTTGGAAGCAGACCGACGCCCTCACGATAGGACATCCGGAATGAGAAGGGACGTCGAGACCCCTGCGGGACGGTCGCCGCGAGAAATAGCGCCCGATTGGCAGTAAACAGTACGCGGGATTCGAGAAGAGGAGGCCAGGGGTAATAGGGAACACCGACGTTTGGCCTCCCGCGACATGCAGGGAGGGACCCGAACCCTCCCCGAGATACCCCTGAGGCGGTGGCGGCGCTCCCGATTCGATGACAGCGGTGAGCCAAGGGAGGTGCGAATGCCGGACCCTCCCGCACGAACTGGCGTCCCCCTTCCTGACCGACCTCGAGGGAAGACCCGCAGAAGAATCTAGGCGGGTCGGCGCAAGGAAAGAAGAAAGGAAATCAAGGGGAACAAAATGGAAAGGAGAATGGCTTATGGGGATGAAAGGTCGAAGTGACTTGACTCCCGCGAACTTAACGGCTCGAGCCGTTGGGCGCCGCTGTAGGGTCCGGTCTGTAAAGACCAGGAGGGCAATAACTGGGATGGTGGGGTAGCCCTGAGCCCAACCCCTCCAGAGGAGGCATTGCTACCTCGTTGTCGCGGCTCCAGCTCAGCTCACCGCCCTCGAGGGCAGTGGCATGATCGGCCACCGGAGCCTCACGTCCCCGATTTTCGTATGGGTCCCGCAAAGCCGGACGCGTCGTGGCCGGAGGCGCCTCGCGGAGACCACGTTGCGCATCCCTCTAGGCCAGGTACCGGTCCCGATCGGCGGTCGTTCGCCCGAGGACCCCGGTCTGCGCGGCCACGACCTCGCGCACGCTCGCCAATTCGCTGCGTGCGTGGCACAGTTCGGACATGTGCGAATCACGCTGGGCGGCGATGCCGCGAACCTCCTCACCTCGCGCTAAATACGAACTGGCGAGAGTGCTAAGCAGTTTGTCTACTTGCCACGACCGGTCGCTCGCGTCCCCGAGGGCGCGAATTAATACCGGTATGTCGCCAAGGTCGTTCCGACCGAGCGTCGAGCGACGTACCGTGGCCCAGTTCGTAACGACACGACTCGGTGCGGAATTGAGAGGAGGTACTGGAGGAACCTGCAAACTCACCGCCGGGCGAGGATCGCACACGGCTCCCGATAACTCAGGTCGCGGGTTCGTCCCCGCGAACCGATACGCCGGGGACTCACCGTCCAAATCTCGGTAACGCTTTTTCCTTACCAATCGTGAGGTGGAGCCGACTCCGCCCCCGCCCCCAAAGGGCCTCGAGGAGGACATCGGGGGCCTCGGCCGCGCCACAAGGGCGTCTGATCGATGGTCATATGAGAGGAACGAAGACTATATTCCGGTGGTAAAGTCAGTCCAGTGGCGGAGATGACGCTCTCCTGCGTCGCTCGCTCGATGCATTAATTCGAGGGCGAATGCGTACGTCCAGGGCACATGTTGGGTACTTCTTTCGAGTGGATGGAGGGGTACGCTCGGAAGATCCCACGCGACCATTCCCAAATGGGCCAACACTCCGATCGGTTGTACGAACACCCACCCATGTATGGACACTTCTTTCATGAAAGCATTTCCAAGGGCCCAGGCCCACTCCCTCTCAACGTTATGTATCAGATCGTCACGCGCAGGATGCCTCCGGTCCGCGCAAGCCACCCCGAAGTGCTTCAAGACATACGGGAGTAGGGGATGGACTCCCAACGAAGGGAGGGCCTCCCTCACCACTTCGGGGAGCCGCGGAAAATCGCTCGGGGACAGGCCTCCCTCGAAGGAGGCCGACCGAAATACATGTCCGTCTGCCTCTCCGGAGTGGCGATACGCCGCCCAGTCATGGGGAGCAATGGCGACGTGGTGAAGCCGCATCAGAAAACAGGCCGATTTCTGTAAAGCGACGCGTGCCTTAGAATAGGCAAATGGCGGAGGGCTCACGTATAGCCCCGGGATCTTGGATAGTACGAACTCGAGGGGTCGATGGTCGGCGGTGGAGTAGATAGGTGGCCATTCGATCCACATACTCCACCTCGTCCAAGCTATAGGCGAACGTGCGATCGCCGACGATCGCTGCGGGAATTTGATACTCCGCCCCGCCGCCTTCGGAGAGAAGGCGCCCCAACACGAGGGAAGCCTCCTCCTCTCTCCCTGCCTCATACACCTTACGGACGCGCAACAAGTCCGGTCGAAGCGACTCGCGCGTCAACAGTTCGCCTACAGTGATGCCAGAGCGGGCATAGTGACACCAAGCGAACTGTAACCGGTCAAGGCAGAGCGGGGACGACCGCTCGAGCGGGACCCCAAACCACTCGGACAGAGCGTTGGCGGCGTCTCCGCCCTGCCGCACGGTTCGAAGGGATCGCGCTGAGGGTCCTCCAAAAGCTTGGCGTGGCCGAGGGCCGGCCTGCTTCCCCGCCAACGTGTCGGACGGGAGGGGCTCGCGCGTCACGAGCTCAACTGGGGACGTTGACTCGCACGAGCCCCGGACCTTCTGGAAGGGAGGGATTGGGGACCATTGGCGCGCGATCGCCACAGCACGCGCCCGGGCACCGACCCCGCTGGCAAGGAGGAAGCAACGGCAGGCGGGGAGGGTCGACCCTCTAAGGGAGACGACATCGTCACCACGGACCTCAGCCGCCTCACAAAAAGGGGGGTGGTCACGGTGAAGCGACGAGCGTACCGCAACGAGCGGACGCCGATCACCCGTAAGAACACGGTGCGACGAAGGGGAGAAGGAACTTCGAGGGAGAGCGCGGAGGAGCGGACGCTTGTGTAGTATAACCCCCCCTGGGGCTTGTTTAGTTAGATTAGATCAACAACAGGATCCCCTACTGTAGAGCTCGACGCTCTACAGTACAACCGCGCGTGTCCACGTGTACACCACGAGGACAAGGGACACGCGCATACACGTGCACACGTGTACCACGCGCGAACGAAGAGCGCGCGCACCACGGGTAATACGTGTACTGTCAGCCTCGACATAGCTGACAGTATTACAGTGCAGGCCGACCTGCACTACAGTAGCCCACTACAGTACCTCGGTACTGTAGTGTTATGATAGATTGTTTTGTATATTAAATATGGAGCGGACTGACGGCGGCGGAGGGGGACAAGCACGGACTTGTCCTCAACCGACCGCCAAGGTCAGTCCACCCAGTTTATTCTAACTACGCGCCTTCGCCTTCGTGCGCGTTAAGAAGAAGGGAGCGGGTAGGGGACACACGCGTGCGCGAGCGAGCCTAGATCCGCCTCCGCCCGTCAGCGCTGGTACGTTACCCAGCGCTGCTCCGGGGCGTCGAGGCGTAAATCGGCCCGCGCGTACGCTCGTCCCGCGACCTTCCCGCTCTACCACACCGCTACCAAGGCCCGCTTCCCTGCCTCGTTAGCTGGTGCTTCACCCGTCTTCTCGTTCGAATGGGGTCTACAGGTCGAACTGCGCATACACCTCCAGTCGTCTGGGAGTGTTCATGCTACAACTACGGAGCGTTCGAGACTCCCTTTCCCCTTGTGTGGGCTTGCGGCCCACGGTAGCTCGACTCCGACGGGGGGGGTTAAGGAAAGATACCCGGCCCGGGAGGATAATGATGGTAGAGACTTGTGAAGACTTGAGTGCTCGACGAGTGCGGGTTGGGCTTGCCTACGAGTAACCGCGGTTCGCTGGTTGTAAGGCCAATGCTCGACGAGCGTCTTTAGCACCTTTGGTATAATTCAAGGTCTTCGACGGGGGCTTGTTCAGCACTACCCGACTGGATCGTAACCGTGTAGCAACGCTACTACCAACGTGTTGCCCGATGGCTAAAAACACCCTCACCAGCGCGATCGCGATCGCTGTAGGCGGTACCAACTCTGTCTTATACAGTAAGACCTTCGACGGAGGCGTCGTTACAACAGCCTTCCTACGGAACTTGAAACTGTAGCAGTGCTACACAACATGTTGCCCGATGGCTAAAACACCTACACCGGATCGGTCGCAACCGACTCCAATGGAACCAACACAATTAAGGGAAAAATAGATGTAGAGATAGAAAAGGATAGGAATTAGAGATAGAAAAGGTAAAAGGATAAGGAAAAGGAATGGGACCCTGAGCAATAGAGGATGTCGTTCGCAGCGTAGAAGGGAAGCGCGTCGCGTGAACGGAAGCGGTCTTGGACGAAGGCGAGATCTAACTCCGGCAACTCGGGTTACCTTTACTGACTTGGTGGTCAGAGGGCTAAGGTATATATCGCCCCGCCGGAGCAACTACAGTAGCTCGCGGCGCTAGATCCTAGATCTAATCTAATGTCAGCAAAATTAATGGTAACAATTAACTAAATAAAATAAAATAATTAAAAATCAAAACTGTGGAATTATTCACACGTGTGTCCCCCAACCCGGACTACTTGTCATATCCAATTATTTTCCTTTCTTTCCACCCCCCTGTAGAGCCCCATATTGCACTACACTGCTCAACGGCGGATCGGCACGACCTTGAAGAGGGGGTGATGCAGTGCAGTGACCCTGCCTACTATACGCCTGGTCACCGCCGTCGCGGGGCCACGCTCCCCGCCTTTGACACGTGTGACACACGTGTACTGGGCGTACACTTTGGATGATACCACACGTGTGTACCACGTGTACCACGTGTACTGACGTGTAGGGTACGCGTATGACACGTACTCATACGTGGTGTGCACAAGTTTCTACGCCAATTAGCGTGAAATGCCAAGTGGCAATTTTAATAGAAATAAATAATTGTTAATTACATTTAATAACCGACGCCGACGACGGCGCTCGACCAATATAGGTCGGGTGTCGGACGGCGCTACAATAAAGAGGCATCAGGTGATCAGACACCATCTCTGATAGGATCCTTTACGGTTCCTATCTAGTTGGCTAAGTCTGGTACCGTCATCCATTTTCTTGGTTTTCCTTTACTTTTTTCCCTATTTTCTACGTTTCTACGCTACACTTCTCCTTCCTTCTTTCTTCCGTTTTCTTGTTTAGTTCTTCTTCGGCGCCGTCGGCAACGGTCCGCGACGCAACCGCCACACCCACTCCTTCTAGTTACTCGATCCCGAGTGCCCCTTCACGCTGTAGTGCACTGTACTCGGTACCGGGACAGCTGTCCTAATCTCGCCAAAATCGCGCTCGCCGCTACCACGTGCACCACGGGTACACGTGGACTCCCTCGCCGCTCTACCGGACCTCCCCGTGCACACGTGCAATCCCTCCGCAACCCATAGGGCCTATGGGGGCTGTACTTGGTCCCCTCGGGGCTACACCCGTTATTTCCTAGTTATTCTAATTTACAGTATAATTTAGCTTCGCCATTACGGCGACGGGGGACTATATAGTCAACCCCATAATCAAAGTAAAGAGGCACGAAGCCTCGGGTCTTTTACCTTGGTTTCTGAATTCCAGGTTGTAGCCTCGACTCGGTACTGGCTCGCCCATACCGACCGACCCATCTACACCCCTGGAATCACAACTGCCTTCCCCGCGCGCGTCGATCCCCCCCGCGCGAGACCTACGTTAACTACTGTGCTGTCCGTCCTGCTAGCTCTGTTTTCTCTTAATTCCACCCCCTTTTATCGCTGACTACCTTGCTACTTTTCCACCGCGCAAGCCGCGCCCGGATCCCGGTTCCGGTCATCCACCGGGTGGTCTCCCGAATTTCCTTGCCCGTCCGAACGCGCGTCGCTCTCCGTACAGCCGCCACACGTGGCTGTAGTGCATGACACACGCGCTGACCGCGACTCTACCCGTGATTCTCGCGTTACCTCTGAGCTACCACAGACAGAGGGCCTCGAACACCCTGATGGTGACTGGACATACCACTTTTCCTCATAGCGAGATTTACGCCCTCTTTGGCGAGTGTGTCCACTGCAATACGGCAGGTTTGCTTACAGGACCGCCGACAAGCACTGACAATGCTTGGATTTGCGCCTGATGGAACGCGACAATCGGCAAGCACCAATCCCTCAACTGTGCAGCCATGGACTCAGAAACATCTGGCAATCCATTACTGCGTTTCAAAAAGTGCCGTTACCGCGTGGATCAGCAACGCCCAAAGGATTCTCGCAACAGATTGCCTCAGCGCAGTGCTTCGAAAGTGAAAAAGGGTCAAGTTTCGGTCTTACCCTGAGCGTGAAAGGGCAATCACATAGTACATGAACGATGTCGTACAAGATCTACTGCAAGAATCTCCATTCAGAGAGAGCGTCGTGCGCGAAGGAGCGCTCAGTATTCGGGACAGTATGGTGTCTACCTTAACCGAGAGAGAGTCACTCGACAATGCGGTGAATGGGCGAAAGTTGGTTGATGAGGCCCGGCAGCTGCAGTCCTTCTCCGCAAGCCATGGGTGGCATCAAAGATTTATGGCTCGCAATGGATTCTCGTCCAGAAAGGGGACAGGAAATGCCAAGCATTTCGAAAAAGAATTCTTGGATAGAGCAAGACATCAGATGCAAAAAGAGGTCCCTCACCACCCTCTGCCTTGCATTATGAACACTGACGAAGTGGTGGTTCTCTATAGAGCTTTACCAAGTCGATGCATTTCGCAAAATGGCACTGCGTACGAACGCATAAAAGACCGTTTAACAGCAGTGCTTGCAGTTTTTGCAGACGGATCCAAGGCCCCACTGACCATTATCGGAAAGTCTAAACGACCAGGAAGCTTCCCCAGACATTTTCACGGCCCTCAGGACATAAACATATACTATATGGCACAAAGAATGCCTGGAACACAAATAGCATTTGGAGCCAAGTTGTGAAGGGATTTGACAAATTTGCTCGCCTGGAAGGAAGGATATTTATCAACCATGCCGATAATTGTTCTGCTTATAACATTACGTACAATGAATGTTCTAACTTTGAAGTGCTCTTTTCTTCGTCCAAATTTGACATCGCATCTACAACCCGTCAGTGCTGCCGTCGGACGATCCTTTAAGTGTCATTTCCGCCGTTTACTAGTGCGACATATTCTCGACGCAATTGATGGACAAATATGCCGAAACCTCTTGGAACGAGAGCAATTTAACATTCGGAAAGTCGTGGCTGTGTATGAGGCGGTGAGATTAATGTCTAAAGCTTGGGACTTATTACCGAAGAGTGTTGTTTTAAACGCTTGGTTAAAGACAGATATACTTCCCTCTTTTCTAAGACTAAAAATCGTCAAGCTCCGAAATGAAGGTCGGGGAAACGTGAGAGCCTCTCTGCGTGCTCCGGCTACATACGCACCGGGCATAGTGCTAGAAGCGCGTAAAAATTCTACCCAAACGGCATACTGTCGTGGGGAGTTGTGCATACGTGCAGAGAAACAGGCACAAAGTGAATGTAGTGAAGTGACCCTGTACTGTACGCCTGGCCACCGCCGTCGTAGGGCCGCGCTCCCCGCCTTTGACACTTGTACTGTGCACGCACACTTGGGAAAGTACCTCACGTGTACCACACGTGGACACACGTGTATGACAGTCATATGACACGTATATGATACGTGTACGACACGTGTAGTACACGTATACATACGTGGTGCCCAACAGTTTCTACGCTAATTAGCGTCTAATGCCAAGTGGCAATTCTAATGGCGATAATTAATTATTAATTACCCATTTAGTAACAGACGCCGACGACGGCGCTCGACCTATATAGGTCGGGTGTCGGAAGGCGGTACAGTAAAGAGGCATCAGGTGATCGGACCCCATCTCTGGTGGGATCCTCTACGGTTCCTATCCAGTTGGCTAAGTCTGGTACCTGCACCCTTCGTCGTCATCCTTTTTCTTGTTTTTCCTTTACTTTTTTCCCTATTCTCTACGTTTCAACCATACACTTCTCCTTCCCTCTTACTTCTCCCTTCTTGTTTTGTTCTTCTTCGATGTTGTCGATAGCGGTCCGCGACGCGACCGCCACACCCACTCCTTCTAGTAGCTCGATCCCGAGTACCCCTTCACGCGCTGACCGCGACTCTACCCACGATTCCCGCGTTACCTCTGAGCTACCACGGACAGAGGGCCCCGAACACCCTGGTGGTGACTGGACATACCGCTTTCTCTCATAGCGAGATTTACGCCCTCGTTGGTGAGTCTGTCAACTGCACTACATTTTGGTCTCCCGACCTAGAAGGAGTGGACACACGATGAACAATTCACGATAAACCCGCCTTCCTGGCATCAAGACTCGAGCCGCGAGCAGTACGTGGAGCGATCGAACGCCGCGCCAAGATGGGGGAGATACCCCAAGAACTACCGATGCGCTCCCAGCGGTGGCTGTGGATGCCCAGCCAGATCAGGACCAACCAACTCCGATAATGGAGAAGCCCGGCGCGAGCAGCGGGGCGCGTACTCCAGACGTTGGGAAGATAGCCGACGTCGAGGCTACAGTGGTCGCCCTCGTTCGCGAACGTATACTTCATATTGAAGATACTCTCACGGTTCTGCGTTCTAAATCTCCTCGATGGAGGCGCGTCATAACCGCGCAGACGCTGAGCTGCGCCTTCTACGTGGCGACGTTAACTCCGTTCTGGAGGATCTCCAGATTCCGGACGCTATCGACGGGTCAGTCACAATAACTACCCGCGATGTACTGGCTCGGATAGTCAGAAGACTCGAATCGGTCGAGGAGCAACTCCACGGTGGAGGTGACGAGGCCGACCTCGAGGAACAAGATGAACCCCGAGTTGCCAGGAAAAATACTCCGAGAGGAGGAGCTCAAGATTTCGAACGCCACATTGCCGAGCAATCGAGGAGATCTCGAGAGTCGCGAAAATCGCGCAAGAGCAAGAAGGATCGCTATGATCCTGATTGGAATCCATACCCTCCGTCCTCTGACGATTTTGACGACTGTGAGTCGGACCCGTCGGATGACGAGGAAGCCTCAAGTGAGGATGTTGGTGAGCGCCGCAGACGAACGCCGCAAGGGGGAGGCACGGTCGCCAGCTTGGGCAGAAGCACCCCGGACTGAAGGTGCTTCGACCCACAATTCGCCTCTTCGATGGCGCTCTGGACTATCGCCGTTACAGGCAGACAAGGCGTCACAAACGCCGAAGTGGGCGAGAAACCCGTAAAGTCAAGGATCACATTAGATCAATCCAAACGGGCGCTCCCGAACTCCGTTTCGACGGGAGTGACCCAATTAAGGTTTTGGGTTTTCTATCTCGTTTCGTCGAGGAATGTGAGACCAACTCCATAAAGGAGTCCCAGGCACTGGTAGCAGTGAAGTATTTCCTGCAAGGCCAGGCAAGAACGCAGTTCGGTGCGAGAAAGCAGATGGACTCCTTCGATGGAGGAATTTCGTACTGGCCCGAAGCGGTACAGTACCTGCTACGCACTTATGCGAGAAACGACGCCATCAGCGGAGCAGTACTCGATCTTCGAGATGTGCGCCAAAAGGCGGAAGAATCAGAAACCCGTTACAGTGCTCGTCTGCTGGACGCGGAGTCTCGTTGCAGTAACGAGCACGACGCCGATGAACGAATTACAATGTCCATTGACGGGCTCAATCCGGGAATCCGGTCTCTCGTATCGCGCTATCGCGAGACAGAACGTCGGATGGGACGAAGTCGTCGTGACGGAATCACGTTCCTGGATATCGTCCAGTACGCCCAGAATGACGCTCTTCGGGCCCGCTTCGGTGGCGGAAAAAACGTCGAACATGGCAGAAAAAGGCAGGTTGGCATTTTGAAGCCGCCGACCCGACTGGCGCTATCGCGCGCCGGACAACATCGAATGATGATGACAGAGTCTTCTGCTGACTCTCGGCCGGCGATGGCCGAAAACTACGCCGTACGTGGCGAGTCGATGTACCTTATGCAAGGAGATTGGTCGTCTGTACCGACGGCGGAGCTACCCTCGACCACCGAGACGCAAACGGACGACCCGGAGTCGATGATGCTCACAAGGGGCCCGTACGGACGGGTTCCTGCCCCGGTCATCCCAGGACAGGAACATTCACGCCATGTCCGCGCCGGCCGTCCTGGCTGGCAAGTTAACGTGCGAGGAACTTCGAACTTGGAGAGGCCACGTGGTAACTTAATTTGCCACAAGTGCTACGGGCCGAACCACATCGCACCAGACTGCGTAGTTCAACTCTCGATGGCCAATACATCTCGTATCATACGAAACTACGACCACCTTTCTGCAGAAGAAAAGCAACGCGTACCCGCGGACAGCTATTGGAAGTTACGAGCCCTTGACGAGATCGTCAACACCCGGGCTCGCGACCTCCAGAACGCAGAAGCCGCGAAAACTGACGCCCACCAAGGCGGTACAGTGTCCAAAGACAACCAGGGAAACTGACTTCGGGAGTCCGCGTCGAAGCGGAGGCGAGAGGGCCTCCCCCGACTACCTGGAGCCTGACGCCGGGCGGCGAAGGTCGTCCCTCCCTAGTGAAGATCCTGTAAAGGAAGGATTTGTTGAACCCCAAACATGAGAGCAAGCTCAGCGAGCTACGCCGACCATGGCGAAAATATGTGCCCCCACGTTTACAAGGCACCATTATGGTGATGGCGAAGCGCAATTACAAGTGCTATGCTGACTACGGGCTAGTCCCGGAACTTTTGGCAAGGAAGCTCACAGTGCTAGACACTGGGGCTGGGCCAAACTTTATTCGAAAAGATGAACTACCTCCGCAGTATATGGAGAAAATGAAACCAGGATCAACCCTGAACATTCGGGATGCAAACCGTAACCCAATTTTAATAACTGGGACAATTGATCTTGTTGTCAGAATTGGTTCGCGAATTACTCGCGTAACATTCCTCGTATGCGAGCGCCTGGTGGCTGGAGTGGTCCTGGGATGTGACTTCATGGACCGTTTCGTGGAAGCCGTCTACCCACGCCGCAAGACGATCGAGCTCGACGACGGGTCCTCGGTACCTATTACGAGAAGGCCACTAAGGCGACCGCCAAACGCACCGCCATTGCCGGCGTCCCAAGAATTCGCCAAGGCAGGCGGTCGGACATCACCTCGAGTCAGCGTCACCAAGCCAGTCGTGCTTGAGCCTGGAACGCAAACATTCGTCTCTGTGACGTCAAAATGGCACGGCCTCATGGTCCTACAGCCGCATGAGAAACTCTACACAAAGAGTCAAGTCGTCGCCTTCAATGGCGTTGTACAACTCGAGTCAAATCGCGAGTTCAGCGTGCTCGTTGCCAATTTTGGCATCGTGCCTTATCGGCTCGTTAAGGGCCAAACAATCGGCACTTTGCTGCCACATCCAACCGCTGTTATAGCGAGTAAAGTCAGCGTGGCTGCAATGCTAGGCCTCACCGATGAGGAAGCGAACGAAGTTCAACAAGACTTCGACAAGGACGCCAACCGGGCGGTAGAAAACACCTCTATGGCGAGCAACCCGGATGACGTGGATCTCTCACACGTCCCGGCCCGCCATCGTGATCAGATCAAGGCTATGCTACTCAAGTACAGCTCCATGTGAAGTGGGGAGCTGGGCGAGATCAAGGTCATGAAGCATCACATCGACACGATGACTGGGACACGACCGATCGCGCAAAACCCCTACCGAGCAGGACCACACGCCCGGGAGGCGGAGATGAAAGAAGTAGACCGTATGCTCCGAGCCGGAGTAATCGAGCCGTCGAAATCAGCATGGGCCTCGCCGGTTGTACTGGTGCCTAAGAAGGACGGGCAGTTGCGCTTTTGCGTGGACTACCGGCGGCTAAATGCCGTGACGATACGAGATTCATGCCCGTTGCCTCGAATGGACGAGTATATTGAGTCCCTAGGAGAAGCAACCGTCTTTTCGATGCTCGACTGCAATAGCGGGTATTGGCAAATACCCGTTGCAGAAGAAGATCGCGAGAAAACCGCGTTTGTGTGTCATGCTGGACTGTACCAGTATCTCCGTATGCCCTTTGGGCTAACAAACGCTCCCCTACTTTCCAGCGAACGTTGGATATTATCCTATCCTCCTTCAAATGGAGATCCCGTCTCGTCTACCTTGACGACGTAATTCTGTTGTCGAAGGATATCGAGAGTCATATACGTCACGTTGACGAAGTTCTCGACGCCTTGCAGTCGGCAGGAGTGTCCCTCAAGTTGGAAAAGTGCTCTTTCTTCACACAAGAAGTACATTACCTTGGCCATGATATACGGCCAGGGACGCTCTCGATTGACGAGGTGTCGACCAGGGCTTTACGCGAAATCGCGATACCGACCACCCAGACTGAGCTCCGCTCGTTTTTGGGTTTGTGCAACGTCTATCGACGATTTGTACCGAACTACGCCCATAAGGCGGCGCCGGTGAACCAGCTTCTCAAGAAGGGGCAACCTGTTAAGCTGGAACCCTTCGGCCAAGCCGAGATCAAGGCCTTTGATACGCTGAGAGAAGCGGTGATCTTCGGGCTAATTTTGGTGTTGCCCAAGGCTGGGTTCCCATATTCAATGGACACGGACGCCAGCGACTACCAAGTCGGCACGGCGCTCTTCCAATCATACGAAGATGGACAAAGGAAGCCTATCGGGTTTTGGTCTCGATCACTACACGCTGCAGAGCGAAATCACTTCACTTCGGAGAAAGAAAGTCTCGCTGTTGTGTGGGGTGTAGTGACGCTGCGCCCCTATCTACAAGGAACCTGATTCACGGTACATACCGACCATTCTTCCCTCCGCTGGTTAATGGAGATCACGGACTCATCAAGCCGACTGATGAGGTGGCGACTCCGTCTTGGAGAGTGTGACTTCGACGTGAAGTACAAGAAGGGCAAGCTCAATACCCAAGCCGACGCGTTATCGCGACTGTTCACATCCGGGGAGACGGCAGTCCCTGTAGATGAAGAAATCCAATGTTTTCTGGGAAGATTCTCCGAAATGGAGGCAGTCGATAAGTTTTCTGACGACTTCGAAGATCTCGAGTCGGCAAGGTTCGACGCGATATTGAACACGGAACGCTACTCGACTGACGAGAATTTATTGGATCCTATGACAAGGGAAGAGATGCTACGTCATCAGCTGGCAGATGCATTCTGCGCCGGAATTAGAAGGCGAATCAATCGTGGGGATGACATCCCGTTCGCCACTGAAGAGGGCTGGGTTCTCGTCAGGAACGTAAATGCCACACCACAAGTGGTGGTACCACAGGACCTCCAAGCGAGGATTCTTTACATGGGACATCATGAACTTCTTGCCGGTCACCCCGGTGGCAGGAAGATGTTCTACACTCTAACTAGAGATTGCTACTGGCCATCGCTGGCCGTAGATTGCTACGCAACTGCAAGAAATTGCATACATTGCGCTAAAGAGCGAGTCAAACTTCGGAGGAAGACTAAATGCCTCAAGCTGTTCCCAGCTACGGCGCCTCTCGAGTCGCTCTCGATCGATCTCCTTGGGGAGTTGATCCGTACCCTCGCGGAAATCGGTGGCTCCTGGTGATCACGGATCGCTTCTCCAAGCTGGTCCGCACCGTGCCTCTCAATAAGATTACTTGTCGTGCACTACAGCCACGTGTGGCGGCTGTAGGCAGAGCGACGCGCGTCCGGACGCGTAAGGAAATTCGGGAGACCACCCGGTGGATGACCGGAACCGGGATCCGGGCGCGGCTTGCGCGGTAGAAAAGTAGCAAGGTAGTCAGCGATAAAGAGGAAGAATTAAAGGAAAAACAGGACGAACAGAGCGGACAGCACAGTACTTAACGTAGCGCTCGCGCGGTAGGGTCGACGCGCGCGGGGAAGGCAGTTGTGAAACCAGGGGTGTAGATGGGTCGGTCGGTATGGGCGAGCCAGTACCGAGTTGAGGCTACAACCTGGAATCCAGAAACCAAGGTAAAAGACCCGAGGCTTCGTGCCTCTTTACTTTGATTATCGGGTTGACTATATAGTCCCCCGTCGCCGTAATGGCGAACCTAAATTATACTGTAAATTAGAATAACTAGGAAATAACGGGTGTAGCCCCGAGGGGACCAAGTACAGCCCCCATAGGCCCTATGGGTTGCGGAGGGATTACACGTGTGCACGGGGAGGTTTGGTAGAGCGGCAGGGGAGTCCACGTGTACCCGTGGTACACGTGGTGGCGGCGAGCGCGAATTTGGCGAGATTAGGACAGCTGTCCCGGTGCCGAGTACAGTGCACTACATTACTGCCGCGGAAATCGCGAAGGCTTTCGTCCACCATTGGGTGTTTGTCTACGGACCACCAGTCACGGTGCTGGCGGATAACGGAAAGCAATTCGTGTCCCGACTCTTCCAAGAGATTTGCCGCATCGTGAGCATCAAAAACGTCTTTACGACGACCTACCACCCCCAAACAAATGGACAGGTGGAGCGCTTCAACAGGATAGTACTGTCAGCGCTTCGACATTATGGCGCTGAACACTCAAAAGACTGGGACCTCTTCACTGATGCGCTTACGTATGCGTACAATACGCAAACGCATAGTACAACCAAGCTCGCCCCATTCGAACTCGTCTTATCGCGACCACCGCGTGCCCTATCGTTGCAGGGAGAACCTCAGCTGGAGGAAGTTGGCCATGCCCAGTATCACGCCAAGTGGCGAGCCTGGCTTCGTGGACTCATGAGCACGGCTCAAGCCGAAATGAAGAAGTCTCAAGAACGCTATCGAGCAAACTACAATAAGCACATACGCCATCCAAATGCGGAGTATCGTCCCGGGACACACGTGTTCGTCCGACGGGACTACGCGAATCCCCGTACAGAAGCTCGCCACAAGCTGGCGCCAGTGGCAAATGGACCATACCGCGTCGTTTCTGCGGATCAGGACACCGTGGTTATCCAGGATGGGGAAGAACAAGAACGCGTTACACGCGATCGGGTAGTACCTGCACCAGTGCAGCCAAGTCAACCCGTAACGTCCTTCACGACGAATATCCACGACCAAAATCGTGTTCACTGTCTCGATAGACCGGGTATCCGGAGCGGTGCAGTATCCAGCTCTCCTATAGAGCAGTCTCAGGTGCTCCCAACAGGGTTGGCGGACTTGCCAGACACATCGCCTATGAATGGCGCAGCCCAGACTGGAATTTGGAACACAGGTCGAATTGGACAGCCGCCGCCTTCGAGGCGCTCTGATGGCACAACCGAAAGCCGTCCCGAACACTCGAGGCATGGGGCTCGTCGCTACGCCCGGTTGGCGAATGATACTCTGGTCGGACAGGAGAAAAACTCTACACCACCCGCTGACAGTCCACGTGACGAGCCGACTCCCGCCTCCAACGAAGGAGAAGGAGATGCACGCTACCAATTGGAGCCCGAAGCAGCCTCCCAGTGCATCCCTGCAGTGACGGAGCAACACTCAAGCGACCCGCGAGAAGCCGCGTCTAACACTACAACAAGAAAAGTGGACAGGGATCAGTCGCAATCTCCACACGCCATCGATGGTGAAGAATACGTGGTCGACGACGTCGTCGCGCATCGCTATGATGACGACGGTAAACTCGTCTTCCGAGTAAGATGGTACGGCTACACGCCGGAGGACGACACTGAAGAACCAATTAGTCACCTCCGACGGAGCCATGTAATTTTTATTGCAAAAGAAAGGGATTGAATGTCCCAGACTCGATCATCCGAGAAAGACAAGGATAGATCCAAGACAAAGGTGGTTCCTCTTTACCTTAAAAAGAATGACTACACGCCCTATGGCGCTACTGTACGCGAGCTACCGCTTCGAACTTACCGCCAGATGGCGTTGCGAACTCCTCATGGAGCAAAAAAATTAGCAAGGTGAAACCGGTCCGCCATCGCGTTAGGCAAAAATTTGCGTACGACGGCCATTTCGTCGTCCATAATCTCACGAGCCGGAGAAGCCCGGTCAATAAGTATACCGGACCGTACGGTATCGCTCGCCACGCTGGCGTTACTCTTATTGAGTACAGGACCTCCTGCCGGAAAGGAGGTCTCCACGGACGCCACTTGGCGAAGTTCAAAATCCTTTTCGTCACCTTCGACGACCTATTTTCGAGAGTCCTCCGGTTGGAGTTCACTAACGTCCGGGGAAAAGCATTACTCCTTTCCCCGGCGAGGACCGTCAGAAATAACACGCTTCTAATCAGCGAACTTCCTCGCCCTTTCTGGCGTCCATTCTTCCTGCTTCCTCGGACAGCCTCTGCTGTGGGCCCCTCGGATGGAGAACCCACTCGCAAATATTGCATAATTGACGCGTCATCGCGATAGATCACGGGGTCGCGCCACGGCGCCTCCGTGAGGAGCTGGGCCTGCTCAAACGACCCTTGCCCGAAGAAATCGCCAACCTGGCAGAATACGCGATGACGCGCGGAAGCCCGGATGAACCCGGTTTGGAGGCCCTGCAGCTGAGACATAGCGTGAAGGACCGCGGTGAGATGCTGTGAGAGTGACACGAACGTGGAAGCAAAAAATGACCGCAGAAGAAGAAACGCACACGGAGAAAAAAATCGCCAAAAGAAAAACACGCGAAAAAAATCGCGAAGGAATCAGTCAGAAACGCCGCCTTCGGCGCAAATACGCGCGTAGCCGCGAGAGTCGTTGGATTGTAGCGCCAAGACAGGCGGAGGAATGGAAGCACGCGCAGGGTTGCGAGTGCAGGGAAAGGTGCAGGGGTAATGGACCGCGTTTCAAAGGCAGATCGGCACAACCCTTGAAAGGGGGGTGATGTAGTGCAGTGACCCTGTACTGTACGCCTGGCCACCGCCGTCGTGGGGCCGCGCTCCCCGCCTTTGACACTTGTACTGTGCGCGCACACTTGGGAAAGTACCTCACGTGTACCACACGTGGACACACGTGTATGACAGTCATATGACACGTATATGATACGTGTACGACACGTGTAGTACACGTATACATACGTGGTGCCCAACAGTTTCTACGCTAATTAGCGTCTAATGCCAAGTGGCAATTCTAATGACGATAATTAATTA
Source organism: Chondrus crispus (assembly GCF_000350225.1). Classification (NCBI taxonomy): domain Eukaryota; phylum Rhodophyta; class Florideophyceae; order Gigartinales; family Gigartinaceae; genus Chondrus; species Chondrus crispus. The sequence goes on from NW_005178942.1 coordinate 19,676, forward strand.
TTAATTACCCATTTAGTAACAGACGCCGACGACGGCACTCGACCTATATAGGTCGGGTGTCGGAAGGCGGTACAGTAAAGAGGCATCAGGTGATCGGACCCCATCTCTGGTGGGATCCTCTACGGTTCCTATCTAGTTGGCTAAGTCTGGTACCTGCACCCTTCGTCGTCATCCTTTTTCTTGTTTTTCCTTTACTTTTTTCCCTATTCTCTACGTTTCAACCATACACTTCTCCTTCCCTCTTACTTCTCCCTTCTTGTTTTGTTCTTCTTCGATGTTGTCGATAGCGGTCCGCGACGCGACCGCCACACCCACTCCTTCTAGTAGCTCGATCCCGAGTACCCCTTCACGCGCTGACCGCGACTCTACCCACGATTCCCGCGTTACCTCTGAGCTACCACGGACAGAGGGCCCCGAACACCCTGGTGGTGACTGGACATACCGCTTTCTCTCATAGCGAGATTTACGCCCTCGTTGGTGAGTGTGTCCACTGCACTACATGCATGTAGTGATATGGAGACAGATTATGCTGCAGGAGCTGCAGAAAATTCTATCAATATACTGTCTAGAGAAATATTGGAGCTGAGGGATGCCGGCGTGGTCGATGTAGTTGGTGTTGCCGAAATGCAGCACTTGATGGATGCAGAGCGGTTGATTCCGGTTCATGAAGCAACAACGGAGGGTGTTGCTCTCTCTCAAGCTGTAGACCTCGGGCTAGAGCAGTTTGAGTCCTTTAGTAACGTAGAGAATGAGACTGTCGGTGACGCTACAGACGAGGATGATGCATAAACTGTGCCAGCCTAAGAAAGTGCTTCCCGCAAACCATCACTCACTCGCTATAGTCATGCAATTGTAGCTTTATCAGAGGAACTGTAGTCTGTCATGACAGAGCCGGGACTCATTCGTTCAGAGCTTCCCTCAAATTTCAAGTCGCTGCTGCTGGAGGAATTGAGGCGCGTGCGAAAAATGCAGCGTCAGGGTCTTAAGCAAAGTCGCATTGACAGTTTCTGTACGCGTTGATATCGAGTTTCTAGTGCTTTAGTCAGGCCTCGATAAAGTGAATTGTTGACTATATGAGATGGCGAATGTACATTGTAACGGAGAGCTCTTTTTGCTGAGGCCAGTTCACTGTAGGTCGGCTAAAGTGGGCAATCTGGGCCAAATAGGCAGGGTGGCGCCTTGCTACTGCTTGGGCAGTTCATTGCATGGAGTCTGTTCACTTTGTCGAGGCTTCACTGTACCGAGACTTTACTTTGTAATTGCACTAGGATTTTGGTTGTGCAATTAAAGCACTGTGTTGTTCTGTTCTTTTGTTCGTTGTTGGTTACTGTTGATATCTATCCGTAAACAAATCTACTTATATCGCTAAGGCAGAGCGACTTCATTCCTAATGCTCCAGCTAGGTGCTTCTCGATGAAGCAAAATCGACAGCCGCTGACATGATACTGTATTTGGCGCATATGCCATGTATGCGATATCAACCCTGAATTTCAGATTCCCATTTCGAGAATCGCAAGCCTGATTTATTATATCCATTTCTTTCGTTGGTTCCATGCGTGCAAATTAACAGAAGGAGCATACAAGGGCGAGTCGCCTGTGGAATGGTACGGCATGGATGCTACCGGTCGACTGGTTAAAAAGGAGAAGCGCCCTGTACCGGGAGGCAAGAAGGAAGCCTCCAAGGGTGAAGCCACTGTGACCAGCGCCCCAGACAACACAGAAGACACCATCGATGTTGTTGACAACATCGATGGTGTCTTCTGTTTTGACATCAAGAGAAAGCGTTCGAATATTGGAAAGTCCTCTGCACAGCGATGCAGGAAACGAAAGCGAAAAGTAGAAACCTCTTTTGCCGACTTTCCCGGCCCCAAGTGCCATATCGGCAATCTCAACATGGAAGGTCTTTTGCGTCACATGACGCGTATGCCGGGAGTGAACCACTCAATGTTCTACGTCGGTCACATGTTTACGCGATTTTGTTGTCACACCGAGGACGCCTTTTTGAATTCAGTTTCCTACCTTTACCGCGGAAGCGCTGACAAGAATTGGTACGCTATACCTCCGAAATACGCAGAGGCCTTCGAGACGTATGCTGCCGAGAGTGTTTTCAATGATCGGCTGGCCAAGGTCCAGCCTTCTGCGCAGAGATATCTGATGTGCAAGTCAAACATCTTTGATCCGAGGGAACTGAAAAGTCTCGACACTGCTTGCATTTGCCGTGCCCAGCGGCGACCGCCTGCGCGTAATGGACGTGCACGTGCCGCTGGAGCTGCTGCTGACCAAGCCGCGACTGACCACAATGGCCGTGGAGCACGACCGCGCGTTGCGCGCGGCGTACTGGCTCAAATCTGTCGACGCCGTGCCGTGCATCCTGCCGCTGTCGCCGGTCGCCGACCACGAGCCGCGCTTCGCGCCGCACGTGCAGGACATGACGCCCCCGCGCCCGTGAGCACACGTCGAGATCGAGGACACGACCGCCCCGCCGCGGAGGAGCCCCCGCGCAAGAGGGCGCGCGAGGAACACAGCCCGCCGCCGAGGTGCGCCGTCGGATGCCTGCCGCATGCAGTTTAGGCAAGGGCCGGGGACGCTGCTGGAGCACAGCACCAGAAGCACACAAAGATCGTCAAGCAGGCTAGAAATCCCAAGCATGTGTTTCACCACAACCACTACTGCAGCCCGCGTGGACACGCTCCGGGTCGCCCAGAGCGCGCGCGGGGCGCTAAGGCGGGGCCGGGCACCCGTGTCGTGCGGATGGGGGTTTTGTTGTAGAGGTTGTACTTGTATTATAAGCGGCGGTGCGCGACACGGCGCCGCGCGTTTGTCTACGACGGGGCGTCGGGCTTCGGGGTGTGTGGTTCGGGGGCGGGGCGCGGGGCAGGCGGGGCGGGGCCGAGGGTGAGGGTGGCGAGGCGGGGCTCGTCGGCGAGGCGGGGCTCGTCGGCGAGGTGGCGGTCGACGGAGACGCTGTTGTCGCGTGCGATGCGGCAGAGCAGGGCGTGGTTGTGGTCGCGGAGGCGGTCCGCGACGCGGTGCGCGCGGTCGCGCTGCTCGGTGAAGTCGCGCAGGACGGCGAGCTTGCGGCGGCGCGAGCGGTCGGCCGTGCGGCGGTTCTTATTTGTGTGGCTTGCGCGCGAGGCACTGTTGCTGGTCGAGTTTGCGAGAGGAAAGGTGGGGACTCGATGTTGTAAAAGATATCGCGCTTTCTTGCTAGGATGGTACGCGGTTGTTCTGAGCGGGCGATGCTGGCGGGAGCTGGAGGATGGGAGCTGGAGGATGGAGGATGTTGGAGGCGGGAACGCGGAAGGCAGAGATGCGTTTGTTGGCGGAGGATGCCACACCGCTTTGTCGCTCTCACCACCGCCAGCAATGCGATTCGTGTATGCTACACATTTGCCACGTCCGTGGTCGAGCCTAAATCATATCGTACAGTAAAAGAAATGGAATATCGTGGTGCCGTGATCGGAAGGAGAGATCCAATGCAAGCGCAAGAGCTGATCTGATTTTTGTATCAATTCCAACGCTTGCAGTGTTGGAATATGCAAGCAAATGGCTTGAACCAAAGCACCAGTGCACAATTGCCGCTTGTGCGAAATTCTATGTAGCACTCATGTCTCCTATCGTGAGATTGGAGGACGTCAGGTTCTTCCTTTGAGCAGCTGTGGCTTTTCTGTGACTGTGCCGCCCAGCATCTGCTTCAATATTTTCATAACTCGCTGCGTCTCATGTTGACATGCAATGCGTGAACAAATGCATATTCAGGCACACGTGAGCAGAGCTGAATTGCTGCAGCCGTAGATCCACAGGATACATATTTGGTAGGGACTCGATCTGATATCATAAACAAGGAAGCAAAATGGTTCTGACCTGCTCACACTACTGTAGTTCACACGAAATTTCCCAAGACGTTCAGATTCCTTTTCTCTCATACACGGTGAGGCTACTTCCGGGTTGTCAAAACGCCAAATGACACTTGTAGGCAGGTGCGTTCGTGAAACAGTCCACTTCTTGTCTGAGGGGGCGTAATGTACCGTACCATTTGGGAGAACGTTCCTTTCACCTGAGTTTGTCGATGCCAGAAAAGGGGCTCACCGTCAATCTCGTTCACATACGTACGTTTTCCATTGCTAGAATTGGTAGGGAGAAGGGGAGACATTTTGCGAAATGTTCCACGCTATCATCATACCACACTGCATAACCGTCTACCTAATCTACAAGACCCAGTCCCATGCATCACTAGGCATGGCTCCGTTGTTAGATGCTTACTTACAGTACATACAGTGTTTAGATAGAATATGGTGACCCCCTGTTTCAGCCGTTTCTTCGGCCGACCTGCCTGACTCGGAACTCTCCACGCGCTCATCTGTCTGGCAATTGGCAGCATCTGCAAATCCACGTCAATGTTGACTTGAGAGGCAAGGGCAGCAGCAGCAACATGTTGTGCTTGTCAGGGAACGTGCTCCCTTTGATCAAACTCATTCCGACGACGCCCTCTTCACCTTTTCATCACTCTAGCGCCCCCAAGGAAAGGGGCTTGTATAAAGGGGCTTATAAAAGGGGCACGTAACAAAAATTCCCAAATAAAAGGGGGGGCGTAAGAAATTTTCTCCAGAATATGACGCAAGAAGTGCGAATTTGTTCTATTACGATGTTTGGGGACGTTCTCATGTTTCTACTGCGCGTCCGGTGTACTGAAAGTTACTTTCACTGCCAAAGAATGTAGTAATTTGCGTCTGAGCCATCCCATCGATCCTCTGCGATCGCAAACGTCCCTGCAGCACCCGCAAAGGGCCGAGAGCAACACAACTCACACCAACTCACGTCGCAGCAGCAAATTTTGAAACTGCCGGAGTTTAATATTCATACTGTATGTCAGTGCTTTATGGTGTACAGTACATGGCTGGGATGACCAAAAATGGTAGGTGTTCACACCTTACATAAGCTTCCTTGTTCACAATGTCGTATTCTTGTATGCTGTATGTCGGGGACAGGCGAATTTGAGCTGGAATCGCACTTTCCGAAACGGGAGTTGCATATTATATTCTTGTACAATGAATATTATTTATTGTAAAAGAATATCATTGTACTGTACAAGAATATAATACTGTATGCACCCTACTGTATGCACCCTACTGTACGCATGCTTTGTACTCACCGGACGCCGGCGATGACGCCGTCAGAGGTCTAACTACAGTGTGTGCTGTGAGCTCAATCATGATGGTGTTTTCACCAACGAGCAGCCACCGTCACGACCATGAATGACCAAATGGCTATTCTATTGCTGCTTCTCATTCAGAGCCATGCTCGGTAGGATCATCCTACTAGGATGCTTGCAGAATCTGCGCCGCCTGTGGTAAAAGGGAGTGCCCCCTGGCCAGGAGACAGGTGGAGAGGGATGTGCACAGTATATAGTAGCGATATCGGACAGAGCTGTAAGGAAAGGAACGTAACGGAAGATCGTAGAAAGGATGAGCTTTAGCGGTATCCATTGGAAAGCATCGGCCGGGCGGT
>NW_005178942.1:25283-30818 GCF_000350225.1 Chondrus crispus
GCAATATGTCGGCTCAATCCGCGGCGTGCTTCACGTTGTTCGTTGCGATGATGAGTTGGGAGGCACGAGGTCGCAACCATCCCTCATCCGCAGTGGATGGGAGACGCATCGATTTTACATCAACGGATTTAAGCAGCCAATGCGTAAGATGAGGTACTCCACTGCAGACCAGCATGATCACAGACCTCACGACCCGTAATGCTCCTTCTACTTAATCGCAGCCTTAGCACTGCAATGGGAACCGCTGGGACAACTCTGAGAATACGGACCGCTCGTCAAAATCTTGAAAAGACACTGATTGAGTCAATCGAGACAAAGAGCGTCCCACAATGGCCGATGCTTTCTCTGTGTACAGTAAATTTAGATTGTACGCGCGCACATTTTGATATTTGTGCGATACACATTTAACCTAGCAAGGTACACATTTAACCTAGCAAGGGGTCGCCCGTCCGAGAAAACGGCGCGTTGTGTGTGCACAACGCGCCGTTTGCGTGTCACAAAATCCCAATTTGGTCAACACATTTTGCGATTTTAGAATTGCAGGAGTCGCCCAGCCCCTGTACAACATTATTGTATTATCTTAAAGTGACATTCTTGTACCGGGGATTACTGTATCCATCTGGGATGCCTAACTTGGCAGCTAGATACAGGGTCATCCCACGTCTGTCCGATACGGATCTATTAAATGGCGAGAATGCGTGTTTGCAGCGTTTCGAAGTTGGGACCAAGTGCAACGGAAACTTGAAAAGCAGCATATAAACAGCAGGTCCCTCCGCTATTTTACCGCTTATCCACTCTTTGATCCCATCTGGAAAAAGGTATCAGAGTTTAGCTGAGTGAAGGCCAGCATGAAGTTCCTCATCTGTATGACATTAACTTTGATCGTTGTCGCCCTCATCGACGGTACTTTTGTTCGCCTGGTTCATCACGACCATTGCTCGGACAGGTGTGTTTCAACCTCAGCAGCTCGAAAGGAGTGCCGTTTAAAATCATCCTGCACACTGAATGATTGCCGCCTCAGCAAAGGGAGGCGTAGGAAGCGTTGTTCTCCGAAGGTTGTCGCGCCCCCGCCTCCGCCTCTGCCGAAGCACTCTTGCCCCTCGAAGTGTCTTAGTCAACGTAGAGGTACCCGACAATGCAAGCAGTCCATTTACCGTAGCCATTGTGTGCTTGTGTCGTGTACTCGGACTGTTCGAGGTCGTTCTCGCCCTGGTGTGAAGTGTGTGCCAAAAGTAGTTATCCCGACCCCGAGACCAAAAGTCTGTCCGGAGCAGTGTGGTTCCCGTCGCAGTGCGCGGAGGCAGTGCAGAAAGCTCCTGTCGATTTGCGAAGTTAGAAAGTGCATGCGCTCTCGTGGAGAAGTGAAGCATGGATACATTTGCACTCGAGATGATGTGACGACAAGTCCGCCCACGACTACTACTACCACGACGCCGACGACGACGAACACAGAGTCGACAACGACTACCACGACGCCGACGACGACGACGAACACAGAGTCGACAACGACTACCACGACGCCGACGACGACGACGACCACAGAGTCGACAACGACTACCACGACGCCGACGACGACGACAACAACAGAGTCGACAACGACTACCACGACGCCGACGACGACGACGACCACAGAGTCGACAACGACTACCACGACGCCGACGACGACGACAACAACAGAGTCGACTACCACTACCACTACGACGACGACATCGTCTTGCCCGGATTGTCCTCCCGGAGAGTTCATCACATTTGACGGGGCGTGTGGTTGTTCCACAGACGCTTGTGACGCGTGTCCAGACGGGACCGGATGTCAGACAGCGGAAGATGCCTCAGGATCAGACGTGATGGTGTGTATCGCCTGCGACTGCGGTTATTGTGACTCAAACGATGTTCCTTGCTGTAGAAGCAACGCGAATGGAGTTAATTGCGTCCCCAACACGCCTGCCACTCAGCGCGAATGTCAAGTTGGCAGCTTTGACATTTCTATTGTCGGAATGAGTAATGCCAACGTATGTCGCGGCGAGGAGAAACCTTCCACTGAAGTTGTGAACACTTGCGGATGCGTTCCGAGTAATGTGGAAGCGTGTTCGCTACCTGCGAACACGAGTGGAAACTGCTTTGTGGAAAGGGTATAGTAAGCAGATGCACTGGAACAAGTCGATCGTGAAAGACGATGAAGTGCAATAGAAGTGTAAGATGAAATAAAGGAAAGCGCCCTAATCCGTTAGTTTGACGTCGCAAGGATTAAGAACTTGTGCGCAGAGGCGAAGCTCACTTACATGACCAAGTACGTGACTCTCGACGGCATGGCATACTCTATTAGCTCCCCGGATTAATAAAAAGGCCGTTGTCACGACTCATTGTGATGAGCAAACTGCAGTCTTGCAGGGTGTCGTGAAGAGGTAGTTGCACATAACACGGGCGATTTTATTTCAATATGCGCGTACGTTCAAACGGCTACACCTAGTTCCGTCACGAAGAAACGAACAATGAGGCAGGCGCGGCGCGTGTACGAAACGGCTGGCAATGGCTGGCACATTTATACAGGCGGGGCATCAACTCCGGCGGAAGCCGTTCACTGCCACAGAACTGCAGCTCGCGACCGTAAGCCTAGCACACAACATGGGGGACCGCAAGCCCAGCCGGCATCAGCCGAGCAGCGGGCGAAAGACATCTCCCCGCGACCTGGCAATGCATTCCAGCACGAGCCGCCAACAAACCATGCGACCGGAAGGGCGAGCCCCGCACACAGACACAGACGCCGTTTCCCACAGACCCAGCCGACTTCGGCCAGCGATGGCGGCCCGCAACGAGCGCAGCCTGCGACTGACGCTTGCGGTGCGCAAAACTCGGTGGCGTGACCAACGCTCAAAACTGCGGATGTGGGGGCCGCGTTTCCTACCCGTGGATGCAGGAACCTATGCTTTGGTGGCCTTGACGGCGGCGACGATATCGGCAGGCTCTGCGCGCTTGGAGTAGTCGATGTTGGCGAAGGAGTAGATGACCTTCCTGTCCTTTGTGACGACAATGGTGGCCGGGATGGGGAGGCGTGTGCCTTCATGCCGCCCTTGTTGCCGTTCATCCCTAACAACCCTACTGTAGGCGTTCGTAGGCTACCCGCAATGCGATCGGAGGACCAGGGGTAACATTGTTACAATCGTAGTATTTACCTACAGTAGTACTGTACTAGGTAAATACTACGAAGGGTACCTAGTACCCTCCCTTCTCACAGGCTCAATGTGGGACGCATAAGAAGTTATGATAAATATGCGAATGCAGTGCGTATTCGAAGAAAATTGCCTTTATTTGGACGGGAGAATTGGTCTCCAAAGTGTGCCGGGGTCAAAGTGGGACGGCGAGAAATTTCATGTCTTGCACGCTTCATCTGTAATGGGAGAGACCCAACAAAGCCGACGCTGCCGTGTGCTTGCGGGTCCTTAACAACTCGCCTTCCTCAACCTGCATCCGCTGTTTTCGGGCTCTTGGCCATTGCGAAATTGGCAAGTCGTCGCAAACTATGTCTTCGAGAGGCGACACCGCAGACTGCGCTTTCAGACGTTTCTGAGAGTCAATATTTTTTTTGTTTGCAGTATCATTCTCTACATTAAACTCCTGAATGTGATAAACGTTGGGTACGGGCGCTTTTGGAGGATTCCGCCCCTCCAAACGAGCACGAACGGACTGCAAATTGCCAACCGTCGCTGCGTTTCCTGTTGCGAGGAATTTTCTATTAAATTTCTTAGGTGTGGGGTTCTTTGACAGGCATATATTCTTTCTCAGAATGTTGCGCAACACAGAATCATTGTTGAGAGTGACGGACACCTCTGCAAAAGGCATGAGCAGAAAACTGACCGTTTGTAAGAGCATGTGAATATGTTTCATCAAACGAATATATTTAATTCGTTGCGAAATAGTTTAGCAAAATCATATGCGCGAAACTGACGGTGGAGCGCGGTTAGGGGGGGGGGGGTGGTGTGGGTTTCACTATGTATCCTCTCGTGGAACGGAGAGCGATAATAGGGACTGCACGTCTCGTAGCACGGAGGCGCGGCGAGAGAATGAGCGAGGTGCGCCTCGATCCACTCGGCTACCCGTAGGACAGGGTGGAGTGGCGAGTGATTTCGCGGGTGTTGTGGTTCTGCTTTACGGTTGGAGATGATCGGTCGCCCCCTCTCCCGGGGGCGGGAGTCGCAGTCTACGTCTAGCCTAAAGCCGTCGGGGGATCCCACCTGGTCGGCGACAGTGAGATGGAATCACCGATAGTTCGGCTTGTGTCGGTCGTGTCCGTGCTGCACATTTGTTCCGGGGTGGACACGTGTCATGTGTACAGCAATGACGGGGGGGGGGCTAAGTGAGGATGGAGTGTCGAATGAGCCTCATGAACAGAAACTATGCGGCGCGGCATAATAATTTTGGTGTCACAGTTTGAGCCTTGTCACAGATTGAGCCTGTGAGAAGGGTACTGTACTAGGTAAATACTACGATTGTAACAATGTTACCCCTGGTCCTCCGATCGCATTGCGGGTAGCCTACGAACGCCTACAGTAGGGTTGTTAGGGATGAACGGCAACAAGGGCGGCATGAAGGCACACGCCTCCCCATCCCGGCCACCATTGTCGTCACAAAGGACAGGAAGGTCATCTACTCCTTCGCCAACATCGACTACTCCAAGCGCGCAGAGCCTGCCGATATCGTCGCCGCCGTCAAGGCCACCAAAGCATAGGTTCCTGCATCCACGGGTAGGAAACGCGGCCCCCACATCCGCAGTTTTGAGCGTTGGTCACGCCACCGAGTTTTGCGCACCGCAAGCGTCAGTCGCAGGCTGCGCTCGTTGCGGGCCGCCATCGCTGGCCGAAGTCGGCTGGGTCTGTGGGAAACGGCGTCTGTGTCTGTGTGCGGGGCTCGCCCTTCCGGTCGCATGGTTTGTTGGCGGCTCGTGCTGGAATGCATTGCCAGGTCGCGGGGAGATGTCTTTCGCCCGCTGCTCGGCTGATGCCGGCTGGGCTTGCGGTCCCCCATGTTGTGTGCTAGGCTTACGGTCGCGAGCTGCAGTTCTGTGGCAGTGAACGGCTTCCGCCGGAGTTGATGCCCCGCCTGTATAAATGTGCCAGCCATTGCCAGCCGTTTCGTACACGCGCCGCGCCTGCCTCATTGTTCGTTTCTTCGTGACGGAACTAGGTGTAGCCGTTTGAACGTACGCGCATATTGAAATAAAATCGCCCGTGTTATGTGCAACTACCTCTTCACGACACCCTGCAAGACTGCAGTTTGCTCATCACAATGAGTCGTGACAACGGCCTTTTTATTAATCCGGGGAGCTAATAGAGTATGCCATGCCGTCGAGAGTCACGTACTTGGTCATGTAAGTGAGCTTCGCCTCTGCGCACAAGTTCTTAATCCTTGCGACGTCAAACTAACGGATTAGGGCGCTTTCCTTTATTTCATCTTACACTTCTATTGCACTTCATCGTCTTTCACGATCGACTTGTTCCAGTGCATCTGCTTACTATACCCTTTCCACAAAGCAGTTTCCAC
>NW_005178942.1:31018-32696 GCF_000350225.1 Chondrus crispus
CATTACTCATTCCGACAATAGAAATGTCAAAGCTGCCAACTTGACATTCGCGCTGAGTGGCAGGCGTGTTGGGGACGCAATTAACTCCATTCGCGTTGCTTCTACAGCAAGGAACATCGTTTGAGTCACAATAACCGCAGTCGCAGGCGATACACACCATCACGTCTGATCCTGAGGCATCTTCCGCTGTCTGACATCCGGTCCCGTCTGGACACGCGTCACAAGCGTCTGTGGAACAACCACACGCCCCGTCAAATGTGATGAACTCTCCGGGAGGACAATCCGGGCAAGACGATGTCGTCGTCGTAGTGGTAGTGGTAGTCGACTCTGTTGTTGTCGTCGTCGTCGGCGTCGTGGTAGTCGTTGTCGACTCTGTGGTCGTCGTCGTCGTCGGCGTCGTGGTAGTCGTTGTCGACTCTGTTGTTGTCGTCGTCGTCGGCGTCGTGGTAGTCGTTGTCGACTCTGTGGTCGTCGTCGTCGTCGGCGTCGTGGTAGTCGTTGTCGACTCTGTGTTCGTCGTCGTCGTCGGCGTCGTGGTAGTCGTTGTCGACTCTGTGTTCGTCGTCGTCGGCGTCGTGGTAGTAGTAGTCGTGGGCGGACTTGTCGTCACATCATCTCGAGTGCAAATGTATCCATGCTTCACTTCTCCACGAGAGCGCATGCACTTTCTAACTTCGCAAATCGACAGGAGCTTTCTGCACTGCCTCCGCGCACTGCGACGGGAACCACACTGCTCCGGACAGACTTTTGGTCTCGGGGTCGGGATAACTACTTTTGGCACACACTTCACACCAGGGCGAGAACGACCTCGAACAGTCCGAGTACACGACACAAGCACACAATGGCTACGGTAAATGGACTGCTTGCATTGTCGGGTACCTCTACGTTGACTAAGACACTTCGAGGGGCAAGAGTGCTTCGGCAGAGGCGGAGGCGGGGGCGCGACAACCTTCGGAGAACAACGCTTCCTACGCCTCCCTTTGCTGAGGCGGCAATCATTCAGTGTGCAGGATGATTTTAAACGGCACTCCTTTCGAGCTGCTGAGGTTGAAACACACCTGTCCGAGCAATGGTCGTGATGAACCAGGCGAACAAAAGTACCGTCGATGAGGGCGACAACGATCAAAGTTAATGTCATACAGATGAGGAACTTCATGCTGGCCTTCACTCAGCTAAACTCTGATACCTTTTTCCAGATGGGATCAAAGAGTGGATAAGCGGTAAAATAGCGGAGGGACCTGCTGTTTATATGCTGCTTTTCAAGTTTCCGTTGCACTTGGTCCCAACTTCGAAACGCTGCAAACACGCATTCTCGCCATTTAATAGATCCGTATCGGACAGACGTGGGATGACCCTGTATCTAGCTGCCAAGTTAGGCATCCCAGATGGATACAGTAATCCCCGGTACAAGAATGTCACTTTAAGATAATACAATAATGTTGTACAGGGGCTGGGCGACTCCTGCAATTCTAAAATCGCAAAATGTGTTGACCAAATTGGGATTTTGTGACACGCAAACGGCGCGTTGTGCACACACAACGCGCCGTTTTCTCGGACGGGCGACCCCTTGCTAGGTTAAATGTGTACCTTGCTAGGTTAAATGTGTATCGCACAAATATCAAAATGTGCGCGCGTACAATCTAAATTTACTGTACACAGAGAAAGCATCGGCCGGGCG
>NW_005178942.1:32796-39870 GCF_000350225.1 Chondrus crispus
CGGCCGATGCTTTCCAATGGATACCGCTAAAGCTCATCCTTTCTACGATCTTCCGTTACGTTCCTTTCCTTACAGCTCTGTCCGATATCGCTACTATATACTGTGCACATCCCTCTCCACCTGTCTCCTGGCCAGGGGGCACTCCCTTTTACCACAGGCGGCGCAGATTCTGCAAGCATCCTAGTAGGATGATCCTACCGAGCATGGCTCTGAATGAGAAGCAGCAATAGAATAGCCATTTGGTCATTCATGGTCGTGACGGTGGCTGCTCGTTGGTGAAAACACCATCATGATTGAGCTCAGCTCACAGCACACACTGTAGTTAGACCTCTGACGGCGTCATCGCCGGCGTCCGGTGAGTACAAAGCATGCGTACAGTAGGGTGCATACAGTAGGGTGCATACAGTATTATATTCTTGTACAGTACAATGATATTCTTTTACAATAAATAATATTCATTGTACAAGAATATAATATGCAACTCCCGTTTCGGAAAGTGCGATTCCAGCTCAAATTCGCCTGTCCCCGACATACAGCATACAAGAATACGACATTGTGAACAAGGAAGCTTATGTAAGGTGTGAACACCTACCATTTTTGGTCATCCCAGCCATGTACTGTACACCATAAAGCACTGACATACAGTATGAATATTAAACTCCGGCAGTTTCAAAATTTGCTGCTGCGACGTGAGTTGGTGTGAGTTGTGTTGCTCTCGGCCCTTTGCGGGTGCTGCAGGGACGTTTGCGATCGCAGAGGATCGATGGGATGGCTCAGACGCAAATTACTACATTCTTTGGCAGTGAAAGTAACTTTCAGTACACCGGACGCGCAGTAGAAACATGAGAACGTCCCCAAACATCGTAATAGAACAAATTCGCACTTCTTGCGTCATATTCTGGAGAAAATTTCTTACGCCCCCCCTTTTATTTGGGAATTTTTGTTACGTGCCCCTTTTATAAGCCCCTTTATACAAGCCCCTTTCCTTGGGGGCGCTAGAGTGATGAAAAGGTGAAGAGGGCGTCGTCGGAATGAGTTTGATCAAAGGGAGCACGTTCCCTGACAAGCACAACATGTTGCTGCTGCTGCCCTTGCCTCTCAAGTCAACATTGACGTGGATTTGCAGATGCTGCCAATTGCCAGACAGATGAGCGCGTGGAGAGTTCCGAGTCAGGCAGGTCGGCCGAAGAAACGGCTGAAACAGGGGGTCACCATATTCTATCTAAACACTGTATGTACTGTAAGTAAGCATCTAACAACGGAGCCATGCCTAGTGATGCATGGGACTGGGTCTTGTAGATTAGGTAGACGGTTATGCAGTGTGGTATGATGATAGCGTGGAACATTTCGCAAAATGTCTCCCCTTCTCCCTACCAATTCTAGCAATGGAAAACGTACGTATGTGAACGAGATTGACGGTGAGCCCCTTTTCTGGCATCGACAAACTCAGGTGAAAGGAACGTTCTCCCAAATGGTACGGTACATTACGCCCCCTCAGACAAGAAGTGGACTGTTTCACGAACGCACCTGCCTACAAGTGTCATTTGGCGTTTTGACAACCCGGAAGTAGCCTCACCGTGTATGAGAGAAAAGGAATCTGAACGTCTTGGGAAATTTCGTGTGAACTACAGTAGTGTGAGCAGGTCAGAACCATTTTGCTTCCTTGTTTATGATATCAGATCGAGTCCCTACCAAATATGTATCCTGTGGATCTACGGCTGCAGCAATTCAGCTCTGCTCACGTGTGCCTGAATATGCATTTGTTCACGCATTGCATGTCAACATGAGACGCAGCGAGTTATGAAAATATTGAAGCAGATGCTGGGCGGCACAGTCACAGAAAAGCCACAGCTGCTCAAAGGAAGAACCTGACGTCCTCCAATCTCACGATAGGAGACATGAGTGCTACATAGAATTTCGCACAAGCGGCAATTGTGCACTGGTGCTTTGGTTCAAGCCATTTGCTTGCATATTCCAACACTGCAAGCGTTGGAATTGATACAAAAATCAGATCAGCTCTTGCGCTTGCATTGGATCTCTCCTTCCGATCACGGCACCACGATATTCCATTTCTTTTACTGTACGATATGATTTAGGCTCGACCACGGACGTGGCAAATGTGTAGCATACACGAATCGCATTGCTGGCGGTGGTGAGAGCGACAAAGCGGTGTGGCATCCTCGGTCTGGGTAACAGCAATCGCCGCCGCAGCCGCCGGGTAACAGGCGCGCACCCGAGGCCGCGCAACGGGCCAAATGTTGCACACGTGGTAGTGCTGGCAGCAAATCGCTCCAGGGGCCTTGTATCAGCCTGTTACCCCGCGTTACCCGCCGTGGGCGATGAGTGCGCCGGATGTGGTCCGGATGTGCCGACTCGGCACTGGGATGTAGGTCAGATGTCGGGTAACAAAACGGCGCCTGCGGCGCGCGGTCTGCGTGAAATTATAGTCACTGAAACGGCGCGCATTCCCCTGCCCTGCCCCTGCCCTGCCCTTGCCTGCCCTTGCACTGCGCGCATCCACCCCTATGAAGCTCCCTAGGGGCACGCAGCCCACGAGCACGGCGCGCAAGCGCAAAGTGGCATTGCGCGTACGTCAGGTGCACTCGACGGCGCTGGCTGGCGTCAGTCCCCGTGACGCGTTGCGACGGCCTGGTCGTCCGCATGGAGGACCTGCAGTACGCGTACAAGGTTGCCGCCGGCGACGGCGCCCACTCGGACGTCTTCTTCTTCGGCCATCGCAGCCCGCACCCCGTTTCCGAGTTCGTCTCCATCCGGCACGCCGGCTCGCAGACCCCGCTCCGCCTCTCCCCGGGCCACTACCTCTACGTCGACGGCAAGCTGCGCACGGCGCGCTCCGTGCGCCCCGGTGACCGGTTACGCGGCGCGGACGGCGAGTACGACCTCTTCGTGCTCAACGTCAAGCGCGAGCAGCTGCGCGGCCTGTACGCGCCGACGTCTGTGCACGGCGATCTCGTCGTCGATGTCGTCGTGGTTTCCAGCTACACCGACGTCATGCACCCGGGCCTGGTGCACAAGCTGCTCCATCCCCTCCGCCTTTTGTACCGATATGGGCTTGACTCGGTCATGTCGCGCGTCACGGTGCTGCAGCAAACAAGCTTCGCCCACGTGCCGCGGGCGGTGGGCATTTCCTATGGACCGCAGGCTGTTGACAATTAGATTTGCACGAGGACTACTTGACCGTCGACTTCACGGTCGCGCCGTCGGCCGCGCCGCCGCCGGCCCTCGCCGCGAGCACGCCGGACGAGTACGTCTTCACCCTCTTCGCCCCCGGCACCATCTCCCCGGCCTTCCTGGCCACCACCCTCGCCGCCCTCGTCGCGCGCGACTCCAAGGTCAGGGGCGTCGCTAGGCTCACGGAGCAAGGCGACGACTTCATGTGCCGCGAGCTGCGCATCGACGTCCCGGGCGGCGAGGAGAACGTGGCTGCGCTGCAGAAGGAGCTCTTCGCGTTGGGCCGACAGGAAAACCAGTGCGATGTCGCCCTGCAGAAGGCTAATGTCCTCAGGAAGGCCAAGAGGATGGTCTTGTTCGACCTGTCTTGGACTTTGATGCAGTGCGATGCTATCTATCGATGTCCTGCTTCAGGAAGCTGGGAAGAGCCCGCCGCCGGAGGTGGAGGCAGCGTTTAGACAGGGCAACTTGCCTGGGCCAGAATGGCTCAAGGCTAGAGCGAAGCAGTTGGAAGGCGTCGATGCCGGCAATGTCAATGCTGCAGTTGTCCAAAACTTGACCTACACGCATGGGGCCGTCGAATTGTGCAAGGGCCTGAAACGGCTCGGCTGTCGACTGGCTGTTGTTTCTTCCGGATCCAAGTTTATTGCAGAGCTCGCCAAGGACCATCTCGGCTTGGACTATGCGTTTGGCAATCTTCTAGAGACCGACTCCGCAAACAAGTTTTCGGGTCTTGTCATAGGGCCCATTATTGACACAGAGCGCAAAGCTGAACTCACACATATGCTCGCGATGCAAGAGCGCATTGACATGGAGCAAATCGTTGCTGTCGGAGACGGTCCGGTTTCCAGCCGCACACAGTGCCACAAAGAAGGCAAGCTCCATCGCTCCAGGCACGTGTCCCTCTTCCCCAGTCACTTCTCGATCGGGGCTTCCACGCCAGGGTCAAATGGTGGTCGGTGGATAGATTGGTGAAGAGGTCGGAGGAGAAGCCGGAGTTTTTCACGCGGTGGTTGCTGATTGAGCTTGACAATATTGATTTGGTGGAATTGGGAAAGCGCACTGTGGGGGTAATGTAGGGGGCGTTTATGGTTGTTTTATTGTCGTACAAGTTTATGTGGTGGCAGGGAACGTAGTTTGGGCTGGAACGCCTAGCGTAAGAGGCCAAGTTGGGTCCTCAGTTTGTTTCGAAGAGCGATCTTGAAGTGGTGAAACAGGCTAGAGAGCAGAAGCTTGTAGCTAGCGACGAGGAAGAGGAAGACGCCAGAGACGACCCCTCCGACGAGAGCAGGGAGGGGTCCGAGTATGATTCGCATGATTCTGACGAATATGACCATGACGAGAAGCTCTGGAAGTCCCAGGCAGCGTTGCGCAATCTGAAATCGTATTTGGCTGGCTCCTCAGAGGAGGATGAGAACCCGGCATCTGCGGCTGATTTGGGGAAAACTCCTGCTTGGCGCTGTGAACGAAGGGAGGGATGGCGAGAAGGACGACATGGACATGGAGATTAGTTTGAGCGGGGTATGTTGGAGAAGGGTGAGGATATCGTGAAACGGAAGCTGGAAAAGAAATAACACGAGGAAGGCCGAGAAGAGGCGAAAGAGAAAGCAAAGCTTTGCTGGCGAAATGGGGAAGAGGATGAAAATGGAGTGGCTATGGACACGACAAACATTCCAACATTTGACTCGACCCATTCTTCTCCATCGACCACGACTTTGACAAGGCTGAAGGCGAACAGACGCGTCGGGGCGATCAATGGGCGAGATGTTGGCCGCTGTAGACTCGGACGACGAAGACAAGCGCAGAGCGGCGAATAAAAGGCAAGGACTCTCGTGCTAGAGCGCGAGGCTCCTGCTCCACTTTGCCATGTTCTTCGGTCGGTCATGATATCCGACTCGTCGACCGCCTGTTTGGTTCGTCTGTACTGTGTACTGTACTGCGAGTCCCCACGCGCCACGCGTGTCTGTGTCACTGTCGCTGTTTGTCGCCCGTACACCCCTCCATATGCCACGTGTCTGTCGACTCACACCCCGGGTCACTCTCGCGACACTTACGTCATGCTTACTGTCATTCACCCTTAGCTCCTTTCCCGTCCTCAGTCTTGCGCTGACTCATGCGCATACCAGACCGCGCCCAGATTGCACTGAGCTGTGAGCTTGATTCGGCGAGGTCGACGATGCGTGGCGGACACGGCGGTGGCAGTGGCAACCGCGGCCGCGGTTACACAAGCGGTCGAGGGCGCGCAGCTGTGCAACCAAGCAGGGCTGTGCTAAACGCCGCGCTGATCGCGGGACAGGCCAAGCTCCGGCGACCACTTGCGGAGTCTTCCGAGAGTCGATATAGGGGAATCATTAAAATGTTCAGCGAAGCAATGAAAAACGTTGGAGCACCTATCGACGATCCCCTCAATAAGCCGTTCCATTCCCTCCAAAAGAGAACCCCAGCCCAATCCCCGGTTGGGGTGGCACTCGCATTGATGATGAGCAGGTGCGGCTTTGTCATAGATTCCAGGTTCGAGAACAAGAAGGCAAAGTCAACTGGCGGCGCGATCATAAGCGCCGTCTCTGCCGCATTCAGTCGACTGGACTGCGCCGAGTGTGGCGTCGGGTATGAGTGCCGCCATGTCAAAGGCGAATATGTTGAGAAAGGCTGGGGAGCGTTCCTCGGAAATCCGGGCAGCGCCCCACAGCTCAAACAGTTAATGAGGCGTCTCGAGAATGATCAGGCACGAGCGAAAGTCAACCTCACCGAACGCGCTCTGGCTGAGACTCATGAGGACGTTCACAGTCTGTACAATCTATACGTCCGGGACGTGAGTTTACGCGTGATGAATGGCGTGCTCCCGAGTGCTGAAGATCCGTTCGACTTCAGGGCTTTCCAGACCTGTACACTCAACGTAATGCAGTGGGGAAGCGTGGCTCGAGCCGATGAGCTACTGAATCTAGACGTGGAAGATCTTGTGTTCCCAGGCTCTGGTCTCAACTCGGCGGTTTTTGGTGTATTGAATTTTACCAAAACGGGCACAGGCGTTAGATACTTTAAGTTCTCGCGCGGGGCTCACGTCTCTATATGCCCTTTGCATGCGCTACATCGCTGGCTACTCGTTCTCAAGTCAAACAAGATTACGAAGGGTCCACTTTTCCCGGCGTTTCAAGGCGGTGCGCTGCGCGAAGGTGTACGCATGTCACACACTACGTACCGGGAGGTGTTAAGATACATAAGTAACGCAATCGGGATCGCAGGGCGACTGACGGAACATTCTGCCCGTCGAGAGGGCGCACAGTATCATCACTATGTTCTAGGGTGGGGCCTTCGGGACATTATGGTACAATTTGCATGGACTGAATTACAGGAGATGATCAACTACCTCGGTATAGATGATCAATTTAATGAGAACCCCTACGATAAGCTTGGTTTCACCTGCTTGTAAACGACAGACTGGTGTGCGTTCCGCAAGCCGCCTGTGTCAGCCGTCAACGGGCAGGCGGTCGGCGGCGGACCGCGTTTTCCACCCCCAACACTGGTTTGGTGGTAACCAGAATTTGGGATACCAAACAGTACCAGGGGCACCCCTTCGGATTCCAGATATTTTTATA
The DNA here is from genome assembly GCF_000350225.1 of Chondrus crispus. Taxonomy (NCBI): domain Eukaryota; phylum Rhodophyta; class Florideophyceae; order Gigartinales; family Gigartinaceae; genus Chondrus; species Chondrus crispus. The sequence goes on from NW_005178942.1 coordinate 39,585, forward strand.
TGGTTGTAAAGCTTAGAGCAGTAGTTGTGATATGCAGAAAACAGAAGTGGACAAACCAAAATAGTTTAGAAGTTATCGTCCAACATGTACTCTCTAAATCTGGGGGATGGGGGGTTCTGTATAGGCCAAATCAAAAAAATTATCATACAATTTTACTTGGAAATTGCAGTACAATTTATGTTATATAAAAATTTGATACCTGTTCACAATCTGCCGACAGAATTTAATCCTAAATTCTGTCTGGACTTGCTCGAAGTTGGCGATTGTGGCCCACTTCCAGCCTCCC
>NW_005178942.1:40392-51473 GCF_000350225.1 Chondrus crispus
CATTTTGCAAGCGCGGCGCGCCCTGCAGTTGTAACCTGCAAAAAGCATTTAATCAGTTCGACGAGCTCCACTGCGGGCTGCACATTGAGCGGAAGCTGCATGTAATCTATCCAGAGCGCTTCTTATCGTGGAAGCGCGCACCCTGCTCCTAAACTTAGTTATGCTATTTACATTTCCTCGTGGGGCCCGTAGACATTTGAGATAAGCGCGCGATTTGACGACAGCTGTACCACGGCCACCACGATCGTGCAAAGGCACAATGGAGGACTCATAAAGACTGAGTCCCCGCTCCAAATCCGCACCCTTGTCGCCAAACTGAAAAAGTATCTCGCAGAAGGCTTCTGTAAGTGCCTTGTATTTAGAATGCGCGGTCGCCCATTTGCGCAGCCGATTTTTCTCCGACGTTGTATAATCTATCAAAGGCTTCTTTGTATAGATTGTCTTAAAAAAGTATGACAAAATCACGTCTGCCATACTGGGTATCCCTGTGGGAGCAGGGAGCTGCTCTTGATCAACGCGCGAACGCCGCCCGCTCGAATTCCCTAGCTTTGTCTGCTGAAAATCATTTTTCACCGGCGCTGTATTGTTTCTGCGGGAGCTTTGGGAGGGATCGCGGTACCCAACTTCGAGTACCGCTGCCGGCTGCACCGCCTGTCGACGGCCAGAAAACCTGGCGTTCACGGGTGGGGGGATTGGCTGTCTATCGACGACCAAACGTTCTGCAAGTGGTTACGTTGAACGCGGAATTGAACGTTAGTACAGTAGTTTACATTCACAGGCACTTTTGGACGGACGCGTTCAAACGCGTTCGCGTACAAGCAGCATAATAACCGACGTACCATGCGGTGTACCGACATGAAAAAAGTTATTCGTAATTGACTGCGACGGCCCTGTGCGCCATGAAAATCCACCAGCCCTTTCAATATTTGCCTGTGTGTTCAGCACAGGCCTTGACATGAAACCAAACGCGTTGCGAGTAGGAGGAATCCATATATTGCCCCCTGGTGGACTAGCCATGAATTCCAACTCGTGTTCAGCTAGCTCCGACTGACCGCCAGCCAGGCCTCTGGCACAGCACTCCAGCTTGAAAGCTGCCTCAAGAATGACTGCCGCTCGCATCATGGAGCTTTGATTGCGACGTACGTCTCTCTTGTGGTCCAGTACTTCTGCTGGAATTGCCCGTTGTTGTGCTTGTGCCGTTCGGGTTCCTACCTTTGATGCGAGAGCCTCTACAGCCGTGGCCTCCAGCAGAGCGTCAGCAGCTGCGAGCGCTGCTGAAGGTGCAGTAATTTTCGCCGCGACTGGCTTCGTGAGAGCTTCGGGGACTGGCGCCTTATTGACTACACTCGTCGGTTCGTTGGCGGTGGTGGTCATGAAGGCGCTCTCTGCACCGGGCGCAGTGGTGCTGGCAGAGCGGGGGGCAGACAACATTGACATTGTCAATTGTTGGTTGAGGAAGCTGTCCGTGGACATACGGGAGGGGCGAAAGGGAAACGGCGGGTGCGTTATGGTACTGGACGGTTGGGGTTATGATGTATTTTATAGGAATTGATAGCGTTATTGTTGTAGTCATGGGCCTACGTATGCCCACGCGGCGAATGAGAAGCGCGCGTGGCCTGCCACCCGGCCGCACGCGCCGGCGTAAACGCCGCGAGCCTGCCGCTCCGCGCTCCGCACTTCGCCCCTGGAAAACCACCCGCCTAGCTCCCCCGCACCCCGACGCGACGTTTCCTCATGTCAGGCCGCCCTCGTCCTGCATTTGTGTATCCCATTCGCTCTCTGCGCACGTCATACCAATGGCGTATATGGCCTTGGGTGAGACTGTAGAGCGATTTCGGTAACCCCATCTGGGCCGAGCCCAAGGCGAGTGTTGGGCTTGCGGTTGAGCAAGCCGCGGATGAGCGGTTTGAAGTCGGACGATGCTAAAGGCCCAGAGGTCAACCAACTGTCCGTACTCGCAGCCGCTGAGCATCTCCGGGGCGACGTACTCGCGCGTGCCGCAAAAGGTCTCGGACACGTTGATGGGGTTTGCCGGGGCGATGCGGAGGTTGGACGAGGGCGGCGGCTGGGGCTTCTGAGACGGGTGCTTCCCCTTGCCCAGCAGCTTGATGAGGCCCAAGTCGGCTCGGCGATGCGGACGTGGCCGTCCAGGTCAAGCAGGACGTTCTCCAGCTTCAAGTCGCGGTACACAACGAACAGTATGTGGATGTAATCGAGGGCGAGGAGGATCTCGGCGGGGATGCGGCGGCGCGCCTCCTTAGCTTTCACTATCTTGCTTTTCCTAACGTTCGCGCCGCCCCCCGTGTGCCGCCACGCCTGTACGGCGCCCCCGCCCGCCCGCGGCAGACTGCCCCGCCGGACACGCTGCGCCACACACGCCCCGCCCAGTACCCCGCCTTATTCTCATCACCCAGGGAGCCCTGCCTACCGGTGATGAGAATGAGGCGGGGTCTTGCCTCCGTAGCATCCGCTCGCGGGGTAGGGGATCTTACACCTCGCCGGCAGCCGCATGCATATTTATACCCCGCCCGCCCCCTGCACTCCCCCCACACTATCTCACTCAATCCCCCGCCCGAACACGCCCAACGCCCGCACGATGAATCTCCAGGTCTGCACGCTGCTGCTCTCGGCCCTAGTTTCCCTCGCCGCGTCGTCGTTGACGGGCGAGGTGCCGGAGGGGGATGGTGAGGGCTGTGGACGGGCCGTACAGCTACGACACGACGCGGACGAACGGGCACGGGCCGCTGTCGTCAGTGCACGAGGAGTTCTCCGCGTGCGGTGCGGGCGAGATCCGCCACCCTCAACTTTCCGGCGGCGGTCGGCGTCTCGCCGCTGGCCCCGCAGCCCAAGCTCGTGCGCGCCGAGTAAACGCTCGGCCCGGCCCCGCCAGCTGGAACTGGGCCCTCGCGTGGCACTTCCACCACCCCGGCGAGCACACCCTCATGGGCAAGCAGTTCCCGCTCGAGAGCCACACGGTGCACCAGAGCGAGGAGGTGTGCGGGAAAGAGAGGAACACGGGGTCGGTAGTGCGCTTGCGCGGCGGAGGATAGCGCGGGCGCTCCGCCGGGCGTGAGATGGAGCCCGAGGTACTGCAACGGCGGAAGCAGGATGAGCTGGCGCGGGAGCCAGCGCGCGCGGACGGTGGTCAGGGTACCGGTGTTGCAGGCCATGAAGGAAGGGGAGGGGAGGCAGGGGAGCGGTAGAGCGGCAGGCGGATGACTCTACTCTGCACTTGGGTGCGTCGGGAGGCCGGGGCAAAGGCGACTCTCGGCGGATGAGGGGAGACGGGTGCGGCGGTAAGTGTAGGGCTGGGAGCGGGCGTAGCTGTCAAGACAGCAGGAGGGACCTTTTCTTGCATGGGCGGGCTCGGGCGGCGGTGGCAGGAGGCGGGACGCTGGGAGCCTGCACCATCAACGGCAGCTTGGCGCGGGCGGGCGGGCGGTCGGCGACAACGGCGGAGGGCTCAACTATGTCGTCGCGGGCTTCTGACGAGGTGGGGTGCCCTTTTATTTTGGGGGGTAAATTTATCAATACTGTACATGAGGGGTGCGCTTACAGATACAATTCTAGGGATTCATGTACCTACTAATATCATTTATTTATTTTTTGAATGCATTTTTATTCAAATTTATTTTTTGGGGGGTCGGTACTGTAGCACGAGGTGGTCTGGTATAAATTGGTTGGAAATTTACTACTGCTACCGCCAGAAAGGTCGGGCGGGAGTGGTGGTTGTCGGTGAAAATGGGGGAGGCGGTTCTGGGGAGCGTGCCATTCGTGGTGAGGGTTGGCCGAGTGTCGTCCCCCATTCCCCGCAGCGCCCGTCACCCTCTCTCTTTTATTTCTACGAAATTCCTTCCAGAAGCGTCCACGCATCCGGCCCGGATTCCGCCGGGCCGTCTGCGTGCGCTTCTCTAAAATTCAAATAAAATCTCGGACTACAGAATAAAATCTCCCTCTACAGTAAAATGCAAATATTTCCCTAAAAATATCTCACATGACCCCCTCCTCAGGGCAGCCCACGGGGCTGCCGCTGCACGTAAATATACTGGCCCCGCTTCCTCGCGTGACCGCTCTGGCCCCCCCGGCCATCGTCTTTCCACCTTGCCACTGAACTGCACTCTCCCTGCCTCCTCGCACCTCTCTCGCCGTCGAACTTCTAACAGTCAATTTCAAGCCGCGCTTCATCTGCGTCGCCCGAATTCCGGTTGCCCAACGTCAGCTTCGCGTCAGCCTCGGGCCGCGTGGTCTCCGCGTCGCCCGGGACTGTGGTCGCTGACGTCAATCGTCGTCTGGGACTCAGGCCGCGTGCTCTGCGCGTCGCCTGAGGCTCCGTTTCCAGTCGTTCCCGTTTCGGGACTTCTCGGAAACGCACAGCGTCTCGAGCCGCGCACGGGAGCTCTGTGGTCCTTCGGGCGGTACTCCCTGTGCGCACTATGGCTCGAACCAAGCAGACGGCGAGGGCTTCCACCGGCGGGAAGGTACCACGCCGCGCTATCGCCACTAGGGCCGCCCGCCGTTCAGCGGGCGTGTGGCGAGAGAACGGCCAGGACGTCACCGAAAGGGCGTCTCATGGCGTGAATTGCCCCTTCATCGACTTCGAAGACCCAAGTAATGCCGAACATCTCCCTGACCTTTGGGAGCACGCGGGACGTTCCGACATCTCCGCGCTTCGGTACCAAGTAGGAGATGGTTCTTTCCGAATCAAATATAAGGAAGTGGGCAACCGGGCGTCCGTCGTAGCGGCCGTATCTGCCGCCGGGCCCGGCTTCTCTTCGGGGCCCATGTGTTGGCCTTCGTATCGGCCCGCCTCGCTCGCAAGGCATGGTTCACCTCCGACCGCTGCTACCGGCTGGGGCTCACCGAGAGCCACAGCGACGGGACGGAGTACACCTGCTGCGACGACCCAGAGTGGGTCGTCGAATTTGTCTGGTGCTCTGATGGCGGTAACGGCGAGGTCAAGGGTTGCCACTACGCCGTCGGAGAGGGGAATCCAGAGAAGTACATGATACTTCTCTACACGATGACCTTCGATCGCGTGCCCTCTGCGAACGGCACTGCCCGCCGGCGCTTCAACTCTTCCTTCGGTAAGGAGTGCTCAACGCGTATGGACGCTATTCTGGCTATCGACAATTGGTGTAGCCAGAATAGAGGGAAGAGGAAGCGAGTGAACTTTGCTATGTCACGCGACGTCTCCCCACTCGCTTCCCGGTACCTTTGCACGTCCCGGACCGTAGCGTTCCAAGACAATACCGTCTTGTGCATCCGGTCTGCGGTCTGCAACGCTATGTTCCTTGTCGTTGGTCGCGGTGCTGCTGACCGCCTATGGGTGGCGGAAGCGGCCCGAGTCGCCGCGTTCGAGCGTCAGATGGACTATTCCCCGAGCGTGCACCACTTTACGCACATTCAGAGGGTAATCCGAGCAGATCACCACGGAACAGTTTCTCTTGATCATGTGGCCCCACCGCCGGGGGCTTTCATCCAAGGGAGATCCAGCTCCAGACTCCCTCTGTGGCGCAGCTCTGCTGTTAGCTGGTTACTCCGTCTGCCGCGGGAGCAAGCGGGTGTCTACGTTCTTCGCATCACCGACGTTAACCATCTCCAACACGCCGTCTGCATAGACGCACGTACGGAACCGGCGCTGATCTACGATTGCGCAGAACGTTCCGCCATGCAGCTCAAGGACACTTCTCTTCGCTTGTGCTGTCCCGCCGCCGATCCGACAAAGTTCCAGTACTTCGATGATGTGCGTCTCTTGCGCCGAACAACCCGGCAGCGTAGAGACGCCAATCAGAGTCCCAGCCGGGAGAGGAAATCCAAAAAGGTTCGCCGAGAAAATCGTGGCCCCAAATCCTCCCATGGCAAGGTAATTGCCGTGCGTAGGGGTTCTTCAAGCAGCAAACACTGATAGTTCATGCATAAGAAACGAAATCAATCTCAATCGCCTTCAATCTAGTACATGCGAAATATTAAAATGCATCACACCTACATAAGATGTGCGGGTTTCTGAATAAAAGGGATTAAACGTCTTGCATGTATCTCCCGTCGACTGTAGCGCAATCCCGGCGACACGAGTGTGTACCGCGGGTGCTTGGCTCGTACTACCCGGCATGGGCCGTAGTACTTCGACTCCCCTAGGGGCCACTTCTGTAACCCTCCTAGGGCTGTTCCTCGGGCGACCAGAACTTGATCGTGTACGTCGAACTGGCGTGGCGACACAACCGTCATTCTATTGCTCCTCTTTTCCAACTGTTTAGCCGCCCTCGTCGATCGGAGCGCGAGCGTCGCTAACAGTTCCAAGTTGTGCGCCTCTACGCCGCCCCACCGGATTTGGTTCATTTCGGTCTGGGGTTGCGCGGGCGGCTTTACTCCATACATCAGCTCAAACGGGGAGAACCCGTCTGACAGCCGGCGTCGGCGGTATCCGTACAGGATCTGCTTCAGCGCTGATTCCCACTTGTGGCTAGCGGCGCCCTGTCCCAACAGAGTCTTCCCAATTGAACGCTTGATGGTCCCGACCATACGCTCCGCTTTTCCGTTGGACATAGGAGCATAGGCGAGGACCGGTTTCCATGAAATTCCCTGTTGTACCATGAAGTTCTTCAACGCTGTCGCGCTGAAACATGTTGCGTTATCTGAGACTATGGTCCGAGGGGGACCAAACGAATGGATGATCTCTTCCTCCACGAACTTGACAACTTCCGCAGACGTAGCGGTCTCGGTTGCCCAAGCCAGGGGCCAACCAGTCAGATGTTCGACCGCTATCAGGATGTAACGTTTTCCGTTCTTCGTCTTGGGAAGGGGTCCCGCAAAGTCTATCGAGAATGTCTCAAAGAGCTGAGGGACTGGTATCACTGCCTTGCTCTTGTACGTCGGGATGGGCGCAGCCTTTTGGCAGCCTTCACATCCACGAACGTAGGCATAGATATCACCATGAACTCCCGGCCACCAGTACCTGTCAAGGACGAACTGCTTCGTAGCTGTAGCGTCCCAGTGGCCAATGTCGTCATGCAGCGACCGCAATATCTGCAGTCGAGTCCCCCGAGAAGGGATTGTTCTGATCCCATTCTTCATCCTGCGAAACAGCCTTCCGTTCCAGGCGAGGAACCGCCTGGAGTTCTTCTTGATTCTGCGCCTCTGCGCAGCATCTTGCTCGACCATCTCTTCTCCTTCGAGATAACGGTACGTGTCCCGCACATGAGGTTCCATGTCTTCCAGTATATCTCCTTTCGCAAAAGCGGCAGCACATACCAGGTCCCCCTCATCCTCCTCGCGCCTGCCATCGTCTTTTCGTAGACGCGAGAGAAAGTCAGCGGCACAATTCTTTGAGCCGGGGCGGTACAATATCTCGAATTCGTACTCCGCCAGGAAATCCATCCAACGGGCAAGTCTACCGTGGATGTCCTTCTTTTTGAACGCATACTGAAGCGCTTGGTGATCCGTAATCAACTTGAACTTTTGCGTTGAGAGCAAATACACCCGAAATTTCTTTAGCGCGAAGATCACCGGTAATGCTTCTCTCTCACAGGTGGAGTACTTCTTCTCAGTCTCCGTCATCGTCCTGCTGGCGTATTGTATCGGGTGAACCTTCTTGTCTTCCTTCTTCTGAGCCAGAACTGCTCCCACTGCCACGTTGGATGCATCTGTCTCGACCACGAAGGGTTCGTCAAACTTCGGGAGCGCCAACAGCGGAGGAGACGTCACCCTCTTCTTCAACTCCTGGAAGCCGGTCCGCATCTCTTCCGTAAATTCAAATTCGACTTTGGTAGAAGTAGCAGCATGCAACGATGCAGAGACTTCTGCGAACTTAGGGATGAATCGGCGGTAATACCCCGCTAGCCCAAGGAAGCTTCGTAACTCCGTCTTGGTGCGCGGCTCGGGGGTGTCCCAAATGATCGATGTCTTCTCTGGATCCACCTCAATCCCCTTCTTTCCCATGACGTGCCCCAATAGCTTGGTCTGTGATTGCGCGAAGGAACACTTCGCAAGCTTCAACTTCAATCCACTGCGAGCAATCAGCTCGAACACTTCAATTAAATGGTCAACATGGACGTCCAAGGACTTTGAAAAGATAACCACGTCATCAAGGTATACTCGGACGAATGGCAGGTCTCTGAATACGCCATCCATCATCCTTTGAAATGTTGAAGGAGCGTTCATGAGCCCGAATGGCATTACTTCAAATTGAAAGGTCCCGTACCGACAGACAAACGTCGTCTGTTCTTTGCACCATGAAGCCATCCGCACTTGCCAATAACCTGAGAACAAGTCCAGGGTAGTGAACACTTTGCTTCCTTCAAGGTCGTCGAATATCTCTTCCATTTTGGGCAACGGCCACTTGTCGGCCTTCATCACCCGGTTAAGCGCGCGGTAGTCAACACAGAAGCGAGGTTTCCCGTCCTTCTTCGTTGCGATGACGACCGGAAACGACCAAGGAGCTACAGAGGGGGTAATGATCCCTGCCTTCTGCATCTTCTCGATCTCCTCGCGCACTACCGCGTTGTGTCTCGGAGGGAGCCTCCGAACGGCGTGCGAAATGGGTCTGTCGTCATTTAACTCAAAAGAATGTGACACAGGGACATCTGCCGGCCTGAGGTCGTCCAAAGTCCATGCAGCTATTCCCATACTCTTGATAGAACATATTATGCGGTCGGCGTTCTCTCTGCTGATATGGCTCAGCTTAGACATGAGAAGTTCCTCCTTCTCATGTCTCTTCTCTTTCTCATCCGCCGGCTCGTACTCTGAGCCTTCCCCAGCTAGGTCCGGAAGTCCAGCACGAGGATCTTCGTCCTCAGTGACTGCTCCCGCCCAGGCAAGGTCTGGTTCAAACGGCACCCTTTCACGCAGCGAAAGGACGAAGTCTTCATCTGTGTCAGTCGAGTCAGCCGGCACGGCCCCCGAGTCTGAGGTGAAGTCCTCACTGTCGGTAGCGGATCCCGGCTTCTTATGGTTTTCATCCATCTCAAGACTTAGTCGAATCGTCTCCTCACCCACAGTTACTTGGACATGCTGTTGCCCCAAGTCAATGCACGTTTAGAGCTCCTCTAACGACGGCATCCCCACGATGACGTCGTACGGTGTTCCCGTAACGACAAGGAAGTCCATCATGCTCACCAGTCCCCCAAAGGAGACGGGGACCTGGCGCAGTGATCCAACACAAGGGGAGCTCTTCCCATCTGCCACAGTGATGTGTTTCTTCGTACTTTCTGGCGTCAGAGAAAGTCTCTTCATGAGGTGCGGTGACATGATGTTCGGCACCGCACCCGAATCCAGTAGTGCTTGAGCATCAGTTCCATAAACTTGAACAGTAACTACCCGAAGACGCCTGGGAAGACATCCGTGTGGCCCGCAAACCCGCGAGAACGCCCCAATCTCCTGGATAGAAGGCGCTTCATCTCCTTCCTTGCTCCTTCAGCGTCTCCACGGACAATTTGTCCAAATGTTAGACCAGACGGCGCATTCGCCAGCTCTGACACGACGTTGTACTTGCCAACGTGCTCCTGGAGTGCCGCCTTCTTTGAAACATTCTTCTTCTTCTGGCGTGCAGGCTTCACTCTCGGCACTCTCAGCGGCTCATTCCAGGGGATAGTTCCCCTAGGAGCTACTGGAGTGGGATTCAGCAGCCTCGGGATCGAAACTTCTTCACGGTTCTTCGACTGCTTCGGCAAGGCCTCTCCTTCGGCGTTGCGTTTCGTAGCTGCCACCAATTCTCCCTTGGTGGTCTCAGTTATGACCGTGACTTGCTTCGAGTCTCTGGTGGCCTTGTCACCGGCGTCGTTGGCAGAATCGCCTGCTTTGGGGCCATAAGCGCTTCCTGCGCCAGCGTTACCTTGAGGACGTGCATGAGCCACATTCTTTCTAGCAAGCGGGACCAGCAAGTCTCCGTCGTGTGTCCAATCTTCCCACACGTTGGGCAACGAGTATCACGGTGTGGGTTGGAACGACAACGAGTCGCTGAATGCCCTGGTTCCTTGCAATAGGAACATGTCCAACTCGTATCACTGTCCCCTGGCGTCTGTCGTTTCTTCATCATCAGTGACAGTTCCGCCAGCTGGTTGGTGATGGCGTCAACCTTGTTCTCCAGCTTTTCCTGTCGAGGATCCACATCAGAACGCACCAGTACGCGTTTGGGCGTCACAGGTTCAACGGACTGCGCAGCAGTTTTCGCCGCCTTGAAGGCGTCACGGCCTGCAGCAAAGTCCTTCACGGTCTTCATCAGTTCTTCGTACGTCGTCGGAGAACGATAGATCGCAAACTGAGCAACATCCAAATGTGCCATTACGGCATTGCGAAGCAAGCCGTACTTTGCCTCGTCGTTGAAACCAGCCCTTCTGTAGAGCTTGTCCATTTCATCCATCGAAGTAAGCAAGTTCCCACCATCCAGTCGGCAACTCATAGCCTTCTGGATGTTTTCTTCTGGCCTCGGTGCCTCCGTAAAACGGTCAGACAGGGCGCTCTTCACACCGTCCCAGTTACTGGCGGCCTCGGTCAGACTCCCATTATGACTATACGTTTCATAGTAATAGTCGAACGCGGCACCCTCGAGGTGGCATAGGATAGCTCCTGCCTTCTCCTCGTCAGGCTTGCCACGCATAATGATGTTCTCGTATACGAACAGAAACTTGGAAACATCTGACCCGTTCGACCCATCGTAGGTAACAGGGTTAGGGCCCGCACTTGTGTCTGCGTCGGCCCTCCACAAGAGTACCATGTTGTCGGTGAAAATGGGGGAGGCGTTTCTGGGGAGCGTGCCGTTCGTGGTGAGGGTTGGCCGAGTGTCGTCCCCCATTCCCCGCAGCGCCCGTCACCCTCTCTCTTTTATTTCTACGAAATTCCTTCCAGAAGCGTCCACGCATCCGGCCCGGATTCCGCCGGGCCGTCCGCGTGCGCTTCTCTAAAATTCAAATAAAATCTCGGACTACAGAATAAAATCTCCCTCTACAGTAAAATGCAAATATTTCCCTAAAAATATCTCACAGTGGTGCACACGCGAAGGCGGGACGACGGAGAAGGGGTTTTAGCAGGGGTGGTGTGCTTCGGTACCACTCCCCTGCTACCCGTTTCTTTTGGTCGCAAGTTCAATT
>NW_005178942.1:51758-187174 GCF_000350225.1 Chondrus crispus
TCCCCCCCCCCCCCCCCGGACTCCGGTGCCGTCTTCCACCCCTCGTGCACCGCGTCATGACAGCAATAGTAGTCAGTTGCTGTCACTAAAGACACCCCACCTCCCCTCAGCGGCTTGTGGCCCCCTTCGAACGGATCCGGAAATGTCCGTCCCTCCCGGAAGATGCGGCGCACCAATCCAGACGTCCAGCGGTGCCCGGAATCTGTGTCGCCAAAGCGCACGGCGGGATCAAGCAGTGCGAGAGGTGTAGTGCTCACTGTCAATGCGCAGTGAAAAGAAGCCAATACTGGGTCTCGACGGTAACTAAGGCTCCGAGTCCGTCAGAAGAGCCCAGCCTCCACTGCCTGGCACTGGAGGCCGCCCCCCGGGACACACAGTCCTTGTCGACTATCGCTACGAGCGGCGATCCCGGAGCCGGCAAGGTGCTGCACTCCTCAGGCATGCAGTGGGTTCCCGTCAAGCCCCACTCCTGGCAGGCGAGGTCCCGAACTGTCTGGCCAGATCCCGCATCAAGCTGGCGCATCAAGTGGGTGCCGGACAGATGTGATGGTAGCCGTTCACTTTTAGAGATGGGAGCCCCAGACGTCAGCAGGTACGTCGGACCGCCTTCGTTCAACTCGTTTGGTAGAAACGCTCGCGCGAATATCAAGGAAAATGCGGAGGCGGGAAAAAAGTACTGCTTGTCCGTGGTCGAGCATTCTTGCTCTGACGCGTGCAAAGCTTTTTGTCCGTGGGATTTTGTGGGATGGTCGTCCAGCGACCTCATGTTCTGCGGCACGATTTCAGACCCATTCCCGAAGGGTGGCGGAGTTAGAATTCGCGGGCGGGGGCTGTACTACTACAACTCTGGAGTGGCCGTTAGTGTCAAGCGAGTCTCCGACCTCTCGGTCAACCCGTGGTCTCGCGCTAGGCGGGGCTGGAGATGGCGGGCAGCGAGGGCGACGCGAGCGGCCGGACAGTTTGTAAGCCTAGTGGCTAGCGGCAGAGTCAGGCTGGTCGGCAGCAACGAAGCTAGCGAGCGTGACGAGGGGCCTGTTGACGTGATATTCGACCAACCGCTGCCCCACCTGCCTGGCTGGCCAGTACCCGCCGGTTGTTGTGTCGTTGACGTAAGGGGTGTGGAATGGTGGCAGGACTGTAGGACTCCTCTCTCAGGTGGCTGCCCTGCGGTCAGCATCATACAGACGCATTTGTATCCGTGCGGCCTTGAGCCAGTAGCCTCCGGGCAGCGCGCTCAAGGACTCGCGGCAACGGCGGAGTACGGGGAGAACTTCCTCGGTCTCCCAGTCGAGCAATGTGTGAAACTGGGGGAAGTGGGTTCGGCAACTCTGCTGGCGCGGGAGGCTGACCTCTCCTATTTGCGAGCGGTAGTGGTCAAGCGCGGCAGGCATGATGTCGAGAGCGACGTGTCCTCCAAGGCTGGCCAGGAGTTAATCGCTTGCGAGAGTGATAAGGTGCTCGCCTTCACCCATCTCGACGTGTTTTGGGAGGAGTCCGTAAAGAGAGTGCTTCCTCGGAGCTTCACCGCCGCGGCCTTGCCTGACGCGGCCAGCGAGACAGACCCTGTACTCAGAGTGTGTGGATCAACCCTGCATGAGATTATAGACTATTGTCTGCCCGGGGAGCGCAGTCTCGCGAATGTGGTCACAGTGGGAGACCTGCTAACAGCTGCCGGGCTTGACACCGACCTTGCAGGTGCGCGGACAGCGGAGGAATTCGTCCTGTGCGGTGATAATCTGGACGGTATGCCCCGAGCCATCCCACACACTGGGGGGTCCGACTCATCACTGGCGGATTTGGAGGACCTGGACCGACGAATGCGCGAGCTCGAGCCCCTCGAGGGAGAGAGCGCAGAACCTGGAAGCTCCAGCCATGCCCAGTCCGAGGCGGTTGTAGCCTGCAGGGGGCCCTACTTTACACGGGACGGCGGCGCAAGTGGAGACTGCGCGACCGCAGAAGTGGTGCTCGATTCCCATAAGGAGACAAGGGTCCCCACTGGGCCAGTGGTGACCGAGTACAGTAGGATACTCGAGGGGCGGAGGCGCGCACTCCAAAGTCTGGCAGACGCACGAGGGCCGGGGTGGACGGATGGACCCGACGGCTGCCACCTTCCTAGTGGGAGCAGAATTAATGGATCCTCAGGACTGCCCTGCAACTGCTTGTTCTCGCTCAAGTTCGTCGAGCCCGGCGAGGAGGAAGGATGCTCCATTTGCGGAGGGAGCGGACACCACTCGCCCAACCCTCACCACGAACGGCACGCTCCCCAGAACCGCCACCCCCATTTCACAACCAACACTGACAATGCTTTGCGTGGAGATCTTTTCAGACGACATGTGAATGGTCACACCGTCTATGCAACTAACTACCCTTCAAGGGTATACGCTAGGTTTTGAAGAAACATGTTCGCCAGAGTGCCAAAGCGCTTCTTCATGCGAGCTTTTGGAGTATTCTGGAGGGAGGCCTAGTTTCGCACAGGGACGCAGGCAATCATACTAAAATCCCAGCTTTGGCAATGCGGCAGCTTTTACTTAAAAGTCTTTTCATGCAGAGCACAAAGACGTCTTGAACAAAGCATTTGCAAAAGTGGCCATTTCCTACCCAGAGACTAGCTAGCACTGTAGTGCAGTACGAAGCTTCGAGGTTGATTGTGCATGGTGCTTGTACAAAACGCATCCGCTTTTTTGAGATAATGTTGCGTTTAGGGGGGCGATCAGGTGCATTTTGGTGGCAACAGAAGGGTGAAATTGACTTTTCTGTTTTAGGGGGTTAGGGGATGAGCGCTTTGTTGTTAAGAACGCGTCCAAGCCCTCAGGGCGCGACGCAGTGTGTGTATGACGCGCTGGTATCTGAAGGGCATGGTGCCGACCTGAAGCAATGTAGACCTCGCACCGCGGGGCCCTGCCATTCATTCAGTGATCCCTGGCTCATTAATAGTCGCAAGCCGCTAAATCGCTTCGAAAAATTCAATTCCCTCAACTCCGCTGAATTTTGCGCAAAAATCAGGGGTGCGGGGTTCAATTGTCACACGCCAGCCTGCCCTCGTCCTCCGCTGTTCTCAACTTCTGAGCTACAGTAATAAAAGTGCTGCAGATTAGACCGCGACGATCTGATCTCCAGGGCCCAGATACCTAACCTAACCCCCCCCCCCCCACACGTGTCCTACACCACCATCCCCAGCAGCTCGAAGCCCTTTCCTTCCGCCCCTCCTCTCTTCTTAACTCTGCCCACACTCGCCTCCGCACCGCCTGTTTGCAAACAGCCCACCGCCCCACCATGCCGTCCCCTTCCTTCATCCCGCAGGCCACCTTCCTGCGTCCCGCTGTCGCCCCCCGCTCTATCTGCGCTCGCCACCCCCTGCCGCGTCGGCGTCTGTGCACGCGCCGCCAGCACTTGCACCCCGTCGCCACCGTCCGCGACCTCCATGTCGACCACACACGAGACCAGCCGGTCAGCCTCGATGACTCCGGGGATTCGGAGCATGTCTGGCGCCGCCAGAACGCCTCCCTCGTCACGGAGGCCAACCGCCACGGCGTCGACGCCGCCGTCGAAATGCTCTGGAACTTGAGCCAGGACGGCATCGCTGTCACCCAGAATTTCAATCAAGTCGTCAGCTTGCTCGCCTCCAAGGGCCGCTTTGATGACGGCCTCGAGCTCGCCTGTGAGGCGGGGAGGAGGGGCGTCGCTAATATTATCACTTTTCGCCCCCTTATGAAGTCTTGCTGCTCAAGGGGCGATGGGAGGGGGGGGAAGAAGGTATGGAAAATCATGGTCCAGTACGGCATTGATGGGGATATGTTTTTGTATGCAGAGCTTATGGGTGCCTTGGTCAGGGCACAAGATATGGCCTCAGCTCAGAAAGTCCTCAACTCCTTGCATGACTCTGGGAGAAGGCCGCATATTATTTTGTATAATACGTTGCTCAAAGGCTATGCGAAGAGGGCAAACGTGAGGCGCGGGTTTGAGATTATTAAGATTATCGAGGAGGCCGGAATTAAGCCCGATGAAACGGTACGTGCTTTAACGTTTTTGAGTTTGCCTTGGCGCGAACAACCTCGCCTTTTTCTAATTGTCTACTCTTTCTGTTTCGTTGTGTATCATTTTCTGGTATGTGAATGCTTTACAGACGTTCAACACACTGCTCAATATCTGCGTTAGGGCAAAAGATCAAAGGTCTCTTGATCAAGCTATGAGCCTCATGCACAAGCACAAAGTCAAGCCAGGTGCGCCCACGTTTAACACACTCCTCAAGCTTTACGCCCGCGCCGGTAAATTCGACCACGCTCTGGCCATCTACGAGGAAATGCAGCAGACAGTCGAGCCATCTATTGTCACGTTCAACACCATGATTGATGGGTGCGCGCACCGCGGGGACATGGAGCAAGCTGTAAAGTTCTTCGATGAAATGATAGAACGAGGGATGAATCCGGATATTTGCACTATGACGTCTCTCTTGAAAGGTTTTGGGCGGGCCCGAGACCCGCAGAGAGCAGTCCAGCTATACGAAGCCATGAAGCAAGGCGGTTATCAAATCGAGGAGAGGACCAGGTATGCTGTGATCAATGCCTGCTTACGCGGTAACGATCGGGAAAATGCGCGACGTTTGATGCGTGAAATGCTTGAGACCGGTCTCACTATTCGTGCGCGAACGTGGATATGGATGCTGGAAAGCGATATATGGGCCGACGATGAGAATGCTGCGTTGCAGACTTTGCGCTATATGATCAGTTCTGGAGCAAGGCTTGATTCGCAAAGCAAGGGTTTGTTCATCAAGGAAGTACGTGATCGGGGCGGCTTTCTTCGCTTTCAGCGAGAATTGAAGGCTGCTCGGACGTCTGATGGCCACGACAGAAAAGACTAGTCTGTGTGTAGGGAGCGGGATGACGGGCAGATGTCTAATATGTCGGTGGCAAACCAGTAGGTTGCCATTGCCGAATATGCGTACATGTAGGGGCAGAAACGACAACTGGCCCCTAGCTATTAGTTACGTGACTGAGCGAAACGCGGAAGGGTTTTTGCGGATGCGAGGCAAACTCTTTTCTCCTACCATTTTTCTGAGAATAATTTGGCGCTGGTTCAGGGAGGCTATCGTGACACGCTTCGTGGAGGGCGCCATGCTGCGAAGGTTCAAACCGCCAAGCCGATAGAATCAATGCAAACGAGCCACCGCTTCTATTGCTTCGATAAAGCGGTGAATGATTCCGAAGGCAACCTTCTTCATAACTACACGGGTTTAAGTTAAATGAACAACATTCAGTGAAATTTCTTGTCAATATCTCCATGCATCATCTCTAAGCTCTTCTTGGTGTTCATAATGAGCGAATCTATAGTGAGGCCGTATTCTTGTAGTTTGACCTGGTACTGCTTGATGAACATCTGAGCCTGGAATTCCTCACTCAACTTCAGTCTTGCGAGAAAGATGGCGAATCGGTCGACAACGTCCAAAGCCGACTCGATGTAAATTGTTTTTCCCTCTCGATCAAACGACTGCGCAAAGCATAGAGATCAAACAGGTCAGTACACATTCGGTGTCCCTGCTCCGGCGCTGGGCAAAAATCGAGCCCCGTGCTGTAACAAAAATAAACTCACTTCATAGCGTGACCCCAGTTTTGCTAGCTCCGCGTAATCGCGCTCCAACGCGCCCATTTCCTTGCGCACAATCTCCGACTGCATGAGCTTACTTGTGCTGAAGTCCGGGAAAAACGGGCCGATCATGCGCGTTGGTTGACGCGCTGGTTGACGCGCAGGCCGGGGCAGAGCGGCGGGCCGTTGCGGGGCGGGGCGCATGGTCGATAAACTCCGCGGGCGGACGCCGGAGAAGCAGGAAGAGCGAAGTGCCGTCGGCGGGACGAAGGCTGACGTGCGGCGGGACATGGTGAGAAGGTCAAAGTGAGGCGTGGCGTCGGGAAGGTGGCTGTGTGCTTGCTTTCCCTTGAGGCTGTCGAACGATGGAGGTTCGTGACTGCACGCGTTGGTTTGATGTCGATAGGTTGTCGAGGCGAGTTGTAGGCGGGAATGGAGTGAGGCTAGTAAAGTGAGGGGGGCCGTGTTAACGGCTCAGCGGAATATATTTGTGCCGTCTGTCTGCAATGTTGAAAGATGGGCAGATATGATTTCTTACCATTTGCCGGGGGTGTGGAGATAGTGGAGGTCAGCAGGAAGCATACTGCCTGCGGGTAGTGCACCAGGCGCTGAGGGGAGCCACTAAGAGGTGGGACTTGTGGCAGGGACTATCTCTCCAGATTCGCGGAGCCCCAACACTGTTCGGTACAGTACCTTTGGTATCACAGTATCATACCGCACGATACGATTTGCACTGCCCTTCCTGCACCTTTTCGGAAATTGAATGGATGAGATTGTGTTACAAATTGCAAATATTCCAGAACCGCCGTTTTCTGCAAAAATGTACCACTGGACCGTCTGCTGGCAGACGGTCCACCAGTCAAACGTTGTCCGCAAAGTAAACGCTTGTTTTTGGTTGCAGAAACCAAAACTGGTGGGTCGCATTAGTAAATTATAAAACTGGAAATCCAACCACGAGTTTTTCACAAGCCGTACATAGCAGGCCTTCTCGATGTCATCATCAACCTGGAAGGTGGTTCAAACCCATCCTCACGTGGCTTTTTGTACAGCCACAACCAGTATGGCCGGTGTCTAAGTTTCTATGTGCGCGTTAGGGGCAGACGAGGAGTCCATATTTGCCTTAGAAAGGGGTTGGCGGGGGGTGTGTGACGTTGTGTGAAGTGCGCGGATGGTTAGAAGAATGGTAGTGGTGTTGTGCAGTTGGAGGCCAAAGTGCTGCAGAGGCTGTCAAAACTCACGTAAAACTCACATGCAGCGTGTTTTGGAGGTCCTATTGGTTTAGTAAAAGGCGTTGTTCGAAAATATTTCTGCCAGAAAGTATGATCGAACTCGTTGTAAAAACACGCGTTTTCCCGACTTTGCGGACAACGTTTATATATACTTTAACCTTGACACTCTGAAACGAAGTATGCCAATCCGGTCCTGCTGTAGGTTCATGGAGCAGTTGCAATTGCTGTCGCACTACTGCTTTCTATGACAATAGAATACATTTTCTGTACTGCTCGGATCCATGAATGAACGTAATCGCAGAACCATGTTCCGGGAATGAAATCCGCTCTGAGAGCATAGAGCTCTCAGGGAGGCCCTTTTCTGACACTTTCACTCACGCTTCACTGTACATTCCTATCTAACACCGTTCGGACGTACCGCAGTTCCATACTAGGAACAAGCAAGACTCTTCAAACCTTAATTTCATGGAGGTTCTATACAGGAAGTCTCAGCGTTATCCGAGGGGAAAGGGAGGTGAGGCTTTATCAATGCAACTTCGCTTAGTAGCGAACGGACTGACGTGTATTAAAACAAAATTCCTCGTCCAAATGTCTATACCCATCGAAAGTTTCTGTTGTTGCTATGTGTGTATCACTATTCTGACATAACAGGGGAGAGCATCCGACAGCACTAATCAGACACTAGGTCTACCGTCACCTCCGTGCTGCAAGTATATAACAAGCATCTTAGGCCCTTAGTTACGCTTTGCAAGCTGTGTCCTCAGTTCTCACAACCGCTGTTTTCAATGATTCTTATCATTTTCACCTCAAACCATACTCGAAATGGCTACCCTTCGATAACTATTGGCGGCTTCGTCCGACAACAGAGCTTCAGTAATCTTGTTTGGCTCGCTATGTGCACCGTTTACTTCAGCTCCTGACTACCGAAGGGAAGCATATCGACATACTCTGTAGGCAGATTTTCCGTCATTCGCACATCGTGTTTGTCACAGTTCCCGGCGTCATGGAAACCCAGTGCGATTGTGCTGTGAAAAACAGAAGCGCAATGTGGGACGTCCTAAGATCTAAACTACTGAATCAGGTTCTGATCAAAGTAGTAGTCGAATTGTGCTGTAGCAGGACACAGAGAAACGCAAACAGGTATGCATGACAGCATCCAAATATTCTCTTTGTTGGCTGCAGTACATCCTCCCCTCGTCAAATGTTTCTTTTGAAGGCAAGAAAAAGCTCAATACATTAGTCTTAACAGAAGTGCCGTTCTCGATACATTGCATCATCGTGATGACAAGCTTCAACTGTGCGTCTTTTCGCTCAGTAAAAGGTGAGAGCGGAAAAGCGGTTATATCAGTAGGAGGCAGCCGAATTGCTAAGATCAAAATAAGTTTCGCTACTTGCTTTACACCTGCGTCTATCAGTTAGCCATCTTCGCGAGAGACTAGGGGTGATAACTGAACACATGATCTCAGGTGTGTACGAAGCCGCTAGTCTAGACTAGCATACTGCATTAACACGGCTGTTTGAATACTGCGTCGAGTAGGGCCGGGTGTCTGTCCCGTTGGGCAAGTATACCTATCCTCAGTCAAGCGCACAGCCGGAGCACAGGGCACCTGTTGCCCAATGGTTACATTATGAGCTTGCGTTTTTTTATTATTCGTCTTCATATGGGCACAGGCACCGGCAAATCCCTCTCGATGCGAATGCTGGATATGTAGAGAGGCTGAAAAGGCCGAAGAGACAATCATCGACGGTACCGACAAGCATCGGCGCACCTCCATGCATGTCCACAACTGGAAGCTCGCAAACCGCCCCCGGGCGGCGACAGTCCTCTCTTCATCCTCTCAAGCGCAAGTTTTTCAAGCAGTGCCGCACAGGCAGTGTGACATCGCTCTCTGAAACAATCGCATCTCTCGCTGCTTTACACCCGGCCACACCACTACCCGCATTGTTTTCTTCTCTACGAACCCCAGCCGACGAGACTGCGCTGCACGTAGTCATCTCCTCCCATCCGTCGCCCGTTCCCCTCGTTGATCATCTGCTTTCTCGAAGTCACTCTCCATCTGTGCGGGGACACAGTCAGCATCTGCGAACTGTCCTGCACGAGGCCGCGCGAAGGGGCGATGAATTCGGCCCACCCTGCGTGCGTCTGCTTCTTCGTCACAATGCTCCTGTGAATGCCGTGAAAAGTGGGGACTGGACCCCTCTCATGCTCGCCGCATTAGCGGGTATACCTGGAACCGTCAAACTGTTACTTGACGCTTCCGCTAGGGTAGACCTCAGAAACAAAGAGGGTGCCACAGCAGCGCACCTTGCTGCGAAAGCAGATTGTGTCCAAACGCTAACCCTGATACTCGATGCAGCAGGAGAAGCTGTCCACTGGCGGACGAGAAATGGGCGCACCCCTTTGCACTATGCGGCTCGGTCAGGCAGCCAGCAATGCATTGGTTTATTACAGAGACGAGCGGCAAGCCCCAGTGCAACAGACAAAGCAGGAATGTGCGCAGCGCATGAGGCGGCGGCACAGGGTGAAGATGGTGCGCTGAGGATGCTGATGGCAAACCGAGCAGGGCGGGAAGCAGCTTGGAGAGGAGATGTCGGCGGGCTTAATGTCTTGCATCATGCTGCAGTCAGTGGGGGCGAAAAGGTAGCAATAGTTGCTATGCAACTGGATCACGAGCTAGAATTAGAAGCTGAAGATGCGCGTGGACAGACAGCCATGTTTCTTGCCCTTTGGCATACGAAAACAGCTTTGGTGGATCTACTTAGAGGGAAGGGGGCAGCAGTTAATAGAATATGGATCGGTCGTTTTCGGCAAGCAGGGAGAGAAAAGAGCGCGACATTAACCGAGGAGCTGCTGAATACGGAGGCCTGACAGAAACTTCACATGCAAGTATAAAGATGGTTCCTGGTCTTAGAGTCCGGAGCTGCTTTAACGTTGCTCCGGGTCAGTGTGACGATATATCACCTTGTGATTTAATTCCCCAGTAAATCTGTTCTGCGCACCGTCAGACTGGAAGGACAGGTACAATTTGATTTCTCTAGATTGGTCAATTTGCGGTTTCGCATGAAAAAATGGACCTCAAAGAAAGTTCCTTCTTGCTGGTAAAATTGCATCAGCAGAAAGGAGGGAGTCGTTCCCCATATCAACGTTATCCAGAAAAGCCAGGAGAATAATTGAGCACAAGGGCATGAACAGTGAACAAGGACTTCATCGAAGAACTTACCATATCAAAGCATTGAAGTGAGACATGTAACAATTTTGGTTTTCAGGGGACCTGGTCGGTGTTTTTGACGAGATCGTTTCCATTCAGATGAACTGAACTTTTCAATGGCATAGCAGTCACAGTAGTCCTTGCGCTTCCTCTGGCTTCATCAGACCTTACGTAGTATTTGTCATTCTTAATTCGTTCGAAAAGTTGGAGCAAAACTCTGTTGTGAAGATGTCAAGTTTCGCTGTCTAAGAAAACGATGCAAGTGACTGCCAATATCACACATTTCTGCGACATTGTGTCAAAAGTCGTTGGTCTGGTAGAGGGCGAGGGGGATTTTATATCTTTAACATTGTAGCGAGGGGGGTAAATTTATCATTTAGCGATGTTCATTTATCATTTAGCGATGTTCATTTATTTTTCTAACGTTGGAGGGCCTAACGTCATTTAGCGAACAGAATATTTGATATATGCCATTCACGTTGGGTATAAATAGTGTTGGACAAATCATGAGTGGTACATTCGGCCATACTAAGTCGACATGTACCCGATCCCATCCCGAACTCGGAAGTCAAGTCGCTTCAGGCCGGGCTAGTACTGAGGTGAGGGATCACTCGGGAATCCCCGGTGCCGAATGTTATTTTTTGCGACTGCGGGGTGGGACAGGCTTTGCAAGAATGTCTGTGCAATTGGGGCTGAGTGTTGGAAACTGGTACAGTATCCAAAAGAGGTTTTCTTTTGAGTATTTGAATATGCTCTCGGGAGATGCTTGTCCATGCCCGGGACTCTGCATCGCTGCGTACACATCCATCTCCGAAACGAGTTTACGACAGCGTAATCTCGACATTCGGACTAGACGTACTGTGTCGAACGATGGCATGATTGGAGATGCTGCAACACAACAAGAGCCGAAGCGGGGAACCGAAGGGAAACGTTCTTGGAGATTTGAGTTCTAAAACTATTGTACTGTACGCCATTCCGTAAATATGTATTTTTAGTGCAGTAGTTGGGGTCGAGGACAGAAGACAAAGGCTGCCGTGTAAATGTAACGCGCCGTGCGGCCCGCCCTCATCGACGACATGAGTTGCATATGCATGAGGGCGGAATTGCGTTCCCTCAAGCCAATGGCCCAATCGAGTTGACCGCTGCTCTCTGTTGCTCAAGAAAAAATATATATATATATATATACTGTACGTATACAGGGGGGGTCGCTCAATAGTGCCTACTTTAGTAGTGCTTCCCTCCATATAGTGCTATGACTCACCCTCTGGCACAGGTTATCATAAGCTCACACGTGTATCATCCGGCATGGTTCAGTACTCAAAGGATGAAGTTATTTAGTTGTGTTACACAGGCTTTGTTCTGTTTGTGTTAGCAGTGTGCTTTGTCCCCAAATATATGTATTTGAGCCTCCTTTATATAGTGCCATCCCTCCAATAGTGCCATAGCTAGAGGTATGTCACGCTATAGCACTATATCGTAGGAGGCACTGTATACCGTTCCGGTGCAATAGAGTTCACGTGGTAGAGTGGCTGTTCTTAAAAGTGTATATGCGTGGAAAAGAAACCAACGATACGTTAGTCATTTCAGGTTTGCGTATGAGAACTGAGGAAGCATAGGCCAAATATCCCACTCGTGGAGGAGGTTGGCGCGGAGATTCTAACCAGCATCACACACATCGAGAAGTGCAGCCCACATTCCTGGGCCCCCACTCCCTCATTCTTCCCCCACCCTCACCACCCTCTCACCCTCTATGCCCCGCTCACACCACCGCTGCGCAATTCGCCGGTTATAGAGCGAGCCCAGTGGCCGGACCGCACACGAGCTTCACGCGATCGAGATATGTTTACGACACCTGAAAACGCGATGCAGATATATCAAAAACGAAGCCAATGTTCTTGTCACGGGAAGATGAATTGGGCTTCTACATGAAATATCATCAGAAGTTCTGTTGTGCAGAATACCTACCTACTTAGTGGAGCCTTTTACAGCTCAAAGACCATCTCTATGAATGTCCTAAGTATGGGAAACACTCTTCCACATGCAGGACTCTCACTTTCCAGAAGTAAGTATTTGAATTCTAGACGAGAGTATGTATGTTCGTAGTCGAAGTTGGTACCAGAACAAGGCAACTGAGGTCCGTACCTGACCTGCCTGGCGTCGATGGAATGATCAAAACTCTCGGAAACTACATAGTTGACTGGCACACAGTATTTGGATGTACCATGCAAGTCTTCTTTGAATAGTACAGAATATACAACTTCTACTGGAAGGGAGCCCTTAGATATTTACGAAAGCATGTACCGATTTGTTTCGAACACTGACGACTCTTTGATAGGCCTGTCGTGGCTACTGTCACAGCGTGAGACCTCATTGGCGTTTTACGGAACTCGACAGTTGTAACACGAAGTAAAGAGAGAAAGAGAGAGAGAGAGAGTTAGGAAAGAGGCTGTTGCATGCCTCTTTCAATGGAGAGCTAGATAGGTCTTATATCGGAGCATGGGTCATCTTTCTCAGCGGTCCGGACGATGACATTCTGATAGAGGCAGACGCCGTAGATATTCTAAAGCAGGTCGTCATTCATTTACATCAACGGGTTTGAGAGTGCAGTTGGGGAAGTCCAGGCTGAGCTGCCAAAGCTGACGTTTCATTAGACCGATCCATACGGCAGGATCGAGAAGCACGGGAAGTCTTAGAGACTATACTGTACGTGGCTTTCTTGTGGGTGCGCACGACTACTTAAGAACGCTCGCAAAAAACACGCTTGGACGTGCGAATCCGTTGAGCGATTACGCCAGGGTGGTTCCTGGCCGAAGCTGCATGCCTGACAAGCACTTTAAAGCGGTGCCGGTGCCTTGCAAACAAACAGACATACTTTGATGCTGCTGCACTGAGGAACACTGCTTCAATGGTGACATGTATAGGATGTTTAGACTCTACGCATGCTGGCTAGTGGAGCGTCCAGAGCTGGTTCAGATCGGCGTGGGACGGTTGCGCGTCAGAGGGTGTTTCAGGGTTTTATACTAACGGCGTCACAAAGAAGGCCCATAGCACTACAATGCAATACGCGGGTTAGCGACACTTCGCAACTTGCTGAGCTGCACAGGGCTAACGAAGGATGCGGTGCAACTTGTGCTTTTAGAGCTACCACACGGAGCTGGATTTCTCTCAGGGATGTGTTTTTTTGGCTCAACAAGGAGTTTGGAAGTGGTGACGAATAGGAAGCAGGCTTGTTGTACAGAGTGCGGGTGCTCATGCAATTGAAGTTCGCGTCTGGCGAGAGACGTTGGGCCAAGCACGAGTCTGACAGTGAACCGGTGGTTGTAAACGGGAAGCTGCGCCATACTTACTAGAGTACGCTCGCAGAGCAGACCTGGTGCTTGAGCATAACATGCACGTGGGGGCAGGATGCGAAAACTTTGCATCTGCAGTCGGCGCACGAAAAAGATCTACATTGGTGGGCGATATCCTGTAAACGTTGACGACAACGGGAGTTGTGTTCCGGCTAGTTCGTGACACGACACAGCATATGGCACACCCTTTCGCATATCCGAGTGCGTGCGCGCAGCGGTGCTGCCGAGCCCTCCCGTCCAGGCTCGGTGCTTCTTCGAGAGGCTCTCGAGTCGAGCACACGGACGCCTTGGGTGTTCTGCTGTTGGTACCATAACGCGCCTGCTGTACCGCAGCAGTGGTGCAGCGTGGTGCGGTGTCCGGAGGCAGTGATGGGATTTAAACGGACACGAAATCGTGCTGCAACCCAGAGTTCTAGGACTGAGCCGCGCAATTGGCGCGTACGAGACGCACGAACGCGGTTTCCTTTTCAGAGTGCGCAAGCGCGGTACAGTATCTGCAGCGATGGAATCGGGGACGCACTTACAGCCACCCGTTGTTCCGAGCGGGAGCCACGCAAGCAGGTTGCATGCATGCAAAGCCAGGCAGCGAGGCGGTAAGCCTTTTTACCAGGATGGCGAGGAGGCGGGTGGGTTTACAGGTAGCAAATCTAAATCGGGTTGTCGACGGCGTATTGGATCTAGGGAGAGGGGGCACGAGAGATAAGATCTGGGGGCAAAGGGCATGCGCGGCTTGTGCCGCGAAGAATTAGAAAGCGGTAGCCGTTGATGAGAAGCGATTCGCGGTTCTCGTGGCGTTACACAGTACCCTTAGTGTAGTGTACTACTGCGCACTGGAGGGGAATAGCGGTTTCGAAAGCCACGAGTTGAAGGTATGTACTGTACAGTAACCGGCAGCCTCGAAACCCGAGAAAACAGGGGCTTTTCAGGCGGGGGGCCGGCCTATATGGGAATCCGAGTAACAATTGCAGGGGTCTTCAGTCGTTTATCATACTAGGCTTGTTCCGATCGGGGCGGCAAGGAGCCTCCGAGAACGGCGATTGGGCGGCGGCGATTTGGCGGCAGCGATTGGGCGGCGCCGAGATATCTGATTCGTGTTTCGCGGGAGGCCGGCGGACGCGCGATGCTGGCAATGGTGCGGCCGCATGAAGAACAGTGGAAGACATGGCGGTACCCTTCGAAGGGTTTGGCCCTAATGCTCTTGCACAGGGCCGCCCCTGTACTTTCTCCATAAAGTCGACCATTCAAGGGTATGACATGGCGCGTACAAAAATCTCAACCGGCGCCGCCGTCGCCGTGGCCACACAAGCCTTGTACGCACCTGCCGCCTGCACAATCTGCCGGACAATCTCGGCCCGCATCCGGCGGGCCCCCCCCCGTCCAACCGCGCCGCGCCAAGTACGCTTTCTAGATTCCTTCCGCCCGCTCCCGCCACTCCCCGCCGGCCACGCGTCCCCCAACCCCCAAATATCTACACAGATATTTGCACACGCTCCCCCCGTTCCCGTATTTCCCTCGTTGGCATGCCCAGCCCCGACAAACCGCCGCCCGCAACGCTTCCTAATTCTCGCCTGCGGCCCACCTTTCATTGTCCCCCAATTCCATCAGCAATAAACGTATACCGACCACTCCTGCCTTCCGCCCCATCCGTCTCCCCCCCCCTTCCCCCCCCCCCCACCTCACACTCCCCGTAGCCTTCCATGATCATCACCCCCCCCCAAACCCATCACTCCATCGATCCACCCATTTTCTTTCAACATGGGAGCCGGCCGTGCCGCCACCTCCTCCATGCAGCGCATCAATAGCGAAACAAACCTAGCAGTCCAGCTCCTGCTTGCAGTGAGCGGCGACCGCCCCATCGTAAAGCGCACACCCAAACGCTTCGCACTACCCGCCGCCTCACCACACATCTACCGCTCCTCCCCGAGCAGTTGCTCCGAGCCTGGCGAGACCTGCTCCGATTCTGACGCTACTGAGCCTGCCACCTCCGCTGTCGCCTCACCGGCTATCATGAAGGCCACGTCCAGCCCCGTCGCCCTGTCAAAGTCGCATCATGGGCGAGGCGCGGACAGCACCCTGTTCAGGTACACGAGAGAGGAGAGATTGCAGGCGCTGAAGAGGTTTCGAGACAAGAAGAGGAGAAGGCAATTCCAGAAGAAAGTCAGATACATGGTCAGGAAAAGGCTCGCCGAGACACGCCCGAGATATAAGGGACGCTTCTCGAAGCCGCCGCCAGGCGAGAATTATGACGATGGCACGCCTGGACCGCAAGCGCCGACAAAGGCAGGACAACAGCAACCAAAGTTGCCACTGCCAACTAAGAGTTCATGAGGTGTCACTCGATTTCGAGGCAAAGCCGTTCACGTCCCTCGCCTTCTCATGTGTCCTTGTTGCTACTGTGTAGCTATGCAATCGCCTGCTTGTAGAAATGTCGTTGGCCTCGTTGGGTTTTCGTCACTCCTTGTTCAACAAGTCTAGTATTATTATGTGAATAGCAAACAAACAAACTGTTACAATTTTCTCGTGCGAATCAGTCTCGCTTCATTTTAATCTGCACATTTTCGTTTTGCACAATAGCGAAAACGTAGTTGGATTTGCCACGTGATGGTGAGATTGGGCGCCCAGCTTGGAGTCATGAGTACGATGGCCCCATGGCAGGTCTGAGCCTCCAGAGACATGCTTGCATGCCAACCTCACGCTTGCGTACACATCCCTCCATGAATTTCCAGCTCCAAACGCGCCACTTTACCTAACGGCATGCACATTTCCTCCAAATATCTGGTGGGGTTTTTTTCTGGCTATTCATGTCCGTTTTGCATCCGTTACTAGGACAAAACCCCTCTGATATTTATTTGCCAAAACCACAATCTGATCAACCTCCTCCACCTCAGCCTACAAGTAGTTCTACCCGGACACGTCCTACGTAGAGGGTATCTATCAGTACACTTCACAGGCAACCAACACACCCATGGTTCTCCTCTCTTTGATCGGCCCACAGTAATTTACGTTTCTTTGTAATCACGACAGCAGGACGTTTGTTGCTTGGCAACAGATCAATACAGTAGGCTACTGTACTGTGTCGGTGCCACTTTTCGGATCTATTGTGCATGTACTGTACGGTATGACGCCTGTCACAGCATGATGCCTGTTACAGCCGGGTCAAGAAAAGCAAACCGGCTGTTGGTGCAACCTGTGGGAGCTAAGCAGTAGAATCAGCTGAAAGCTATTACCTTTGATGCACTCCTGCGTTCGCGCTTGAGAGTAGGCACTGCTATAAGTATTCGTATGATCCGAGATCGTTCTACGAAGGCAACATGTGGTGCTTTCTATAGCCCTGTGCTCCGGTTTGTGACGATTTAGGGCGTCACAAAAAGTGAGACGATTTGTGTGACGATTTGTGAGAGTTTTGCTCTTTTCGCCGCCGTCATCTCATTCGTCTCACTCCATCTTCTCATTCGTCACACATGGTTTGTGAATATTTGTTGAATTGTAGCACTTTTTGAAAACGTTTTGTGATCATCACAAAAATCGTCTCAAACATCACACATTTTCGTGAATCTTTTGTGATGGTTTTGTGAGACGCATCTCAAAACTCTCAAACGTCAACCTTGAAATCAAAACTCTCACACTGACAGTGTGCATTTTGTGATGGCAGTGTGCATTTTGTGATGACTTTGTGTGAGTTGTGTGAGGGCATCACAAAGATCACATATAAAAGGCTCTCCATCTCAAAAGGCAAACAAACTGAACAAAGTCACACAAAAAAGATCTCCCTTTCCAGCCCTCTACGGCTAGTTTCCAGAGACACTTCCCCTTCCCTTCGTGTTCGCAACTGCGTAGGTTGAACCGGAATTTACTGCACGAGAAGGTCAGTGGGACCCAAACCTACTGCGTACTATGTAGTTGGGTCAAAAGAGGGACAAAAGACGGGCGACCCAAGACACTTAGAAAGGGCTCGCGCCAGGTGCAGTGGTGTTCTACATGTAGGCAAGCTATCTGCTGCAGTTGCCGGACGGTCTGGCATTCTCGCCCTACACTGAAGCGACATGGGCCCTCTCCTGTCCATGAGAGGGAGTTTGACTCTGAGCGACGCACTCCTCGACGAATAAGGCAGGCTTCACAAGCCCGAGAGTGAAGGCCGTAAAATATCTGTAGAACAAGGCTATCAGCTATGCTTTTTAGATGGGTTTGTGATGGTTTGTTGATGTTGGAGATGATTGTGAGACAACGGTGTGAGAGTCACAAAACAATTTTGTGTGTGAATCACAAAACAGTCAACAAAAGAGCACTTCGAGATGTTGACGTCACAAAAATAAAGTGAGATTCACAAAAACAAAGCGAGATTCACAAAACTTGTGAGAACTTTGAGACGTTTGTGTGCATTTTGTGAAGTTTATGCCCCGATCACAAAATAGGACCACCCCACACTTTTCGGGAGGACACTACTCGAAAAGTACGGGTCTCCTGGAGACAAAACGTATATCTTCTTAACGACAACACAATTCTGCGTTCAACGAACCTACTCTCGGGACGTAGCGCTCAACAAGACCGAAGCAGGAGGAAATAACCCGACTGGGGCAAAAAATAGCCGTCACAAAAAAGGAGCACAGGGATAGGTCCTGGATGCAATTTTAAAAGAGTATGCGCTGTACTCGTACGCGCATGTACTATTACCTCATCTTTAAAACACCGCTGCAATACTGTACCCTGCTTTCGTTTCGGCAACGCCCTGTTGTGGCGAACAGAAACGCCCCAGTCCCACTCGGCTTTCGAAACAAAACACGCCCTGCACGCTCTCTCGGCGTCGATTAACGGATGCTGCGGACCGCCGTGAAGGCCCTTTCACACTCTGTTGTCCAGGGTTCATATGAATAATTGTACAACACCGTTCAAGCTATCGCGGTACCGGCTTACCAGTGCCTTAACGTTAGCGGGCCCTTGTGCTTCGTTCAAACATTTCTAAGCTTGCGCTCTGCTAGGCAGTAGATCCAGCGTGATGAAGGACCCCTTGGATGACATCGAAACACTCCTTGCAGGCATGGGTAATGACCGTGACGCCGACCTTGACTCTCTACGTGACGATGCGGAAGGTAAGAAAACAGACGAAGCTCCAGATGGCTGCTCGGAGCTAAATAATTCCAGTCCGTGCAGATCGGTCTTGGATACCATCCTGCACCAACTTCACGGCGAAGCATATGAAATCTCTCGGCCCAACCCGAGAACACAGCGCCAGCGCTTGAGAAAGCCGCTGACCGACGCCCCCAAAAAGAGGAACGCACAATCAAGACCATCCAACCAAAACCGAAAACTTCGCCAGAGACGGACGACATCCAAGAAGACAGCAGCAGCGAAGAAAAGCACCCCGAAGAATCTCCCGGTAGTCAGCACTGAGATTGTCAAATGCCCCCTCAGTGGTGAAGACACAGACAACAACCATTTCCTTCAACAAATGAGGTCTTTAGCTGAAAAAAAGCTACAGGTACGCGAAAATCTCCGTCCCATTCATTTTCAGCCTTCTTCCTCAAGCGAGTCATGGCAACTGGCGAACTCAGCGAATGAATCTAATCGTCCAGCCCTCAACTCAAGAGCACATGCGGTAACAGAATGAGAAGAGGAAATCCGAGGCAATGCGGCAAAGAACAATCAAGAAAATGCAAGACCAGGCTGCCAAAAGCGAAGCAGAGCTCCGTCAGATAGCTGCTCTTGCGTCCCGCAGTATTTCAAGAACACTTTCGACTCAAAAGAGAACTCTTCCAAGCGGCATTGCTGCTGCGATGGCTCTCGCAAAGGTACGT
This sequence comes from Chondrus crispus, assembly GCF_000350225.1. Lineage (NCBI taxonomy): Eukaryota > Rhodophyta > Florideophyceae > Gigartinales > Gigartinaceae > Chondrus > Chondrus crispus. The sequence goes on from NW_005178942.1 coordinate 70,919, forward strand.
CAACAGTCTCTCACACATGCGACCAATCCACGCCAAGAGCGTATTCCTCTATCCGATATATTTCCATCATCATCTCGCGACTCACCCGCGATATTCCACTATCACTTCCATGCAATCTTTGTCTATAACGACAGGAAATCAGTGCCGAGCAAGCGGCGGAGGACGTTCCGATAGTAGGGAGCACCCGTGACTTTGCCGATACTATCAAAAGGCTTGGATCTGAGATGCAGAGCCAAAGAGCCGAGAATTCGAAAGAAGCCAAAAAAAGAGAGCAAAAATTCATGGAGGAAACGGCCAAAACCTCATCACAACGCAAAACGTTCACTAAAGTGCTTGCCGAAGTTGAAAATATTCTAAAACTTAAACACGAGCCCGCATGAGTTGCAGGTTTGATTAAGCGATGTGCCTCAAAGCACACCGAAGACATCTATGTTGTGAGCAACATAGACTAGTGTACCGTCGGAAATCTGTTTTCTGCGGTTCGCGAGATATCGCGAAACCGACGCGGAGCTTGCTGGAAATCCATTTGCACCAGACTTGTCGCATGTGGATTGAATAAAGTCAACGATGCAAGCGATGAAATAGGCTTCGTCATTAGAATAGATCCCTTTATCTGGTGATACGAACCATGAGGAACCACCGACCGACTTGACAGTTGCCTTTAAGCCCTTAATACAAGGAACCAAGCGCCTACCAGTGTGACATGCCAAAGTGTCATATCCCATGATCTTGCGACTGCCCATGGCGCGATGGAAAGCGTGTTCGACCTTGCGGTCACAATCAGCTCCCTCTGAAGACGTAGGAAAGAAATCGGTCGTGCCATCAAACGTGATGGGTAAGTAAAACGCGTTAATGCCAGTGCTGGTGTTGAGGGCGTGAAAGAATGTCTTGAGGGTTGCTTCAGGCTCCCACAAATCCATGACGGCAGCGCCGATAAGCACGTCATATTTGCTCTTTCTAGTCTTTAAGTAGATGAGAGCATCGCCGAGGACAAGTCGGACAGAGATGCGATCCGTGAGGGCGATCTTGCACAGCTCGACGGGATCTTTTCTTTGTGTTGCGGTGTGGTGCAAGGCAGCGATGTCCTTGCCATGGCGAGGCATGGAATATTTCGACTGCGACAGGTCGCGGTTATTTCTTGGGACCGGTTCAATTTGGAGAACTTGAGGCGCATTTGCAAGAATGTTTTCCTGAGCAGCAAGAATGACCTCCAGCTTGACATCTACTATGGTGTATTCGACGGCCTCATGACCAGCAAAGATCTTACCGCGACGTAGCAGGCGCATAAACATGGCGCCGACACCCCCACCAACTTCGACGATGCGAAGGCGATGATGGCGGTCGCGTGCAGCATGGCGGACGACATGGGCCTCGAAGGCCTGGAGGACGGTCAAGTTGAGTGCGCGGTCGTCGACAGTGGCTTTCGCGTGGAGGTAGCGGACGTAGTCCATGAGTGCCGAGGCTGGGCCGGATCAGATTACGGAGCAAACGGCATAGTGTAGAGAGAATAAGAAGCTAGTCTATGTCGAGGGGAGGAGTTGGCATCACGAAACTGTAGGGCAAATGCCTATCGAGATTAGGCTTGGTGAAGGCGCAAGCGGGATTCAGAACGACCCTGTTTCAAGGCTTGTGAGAGAGCAGTAGATGCGATCTGGCGTAATGAGGACTTCGGTGGTACAGTAAGGATTTCGCTGCTGACTTGCGGTTTCTGCGCTATGATTCTGTACTACTGTACCAGAAGGATAAACGCGGGCTACACGACCTTATCATGATTCGCCTTCACACGTAGATGGCATTGTTTTATTGGTTGCATATGCGCCTCCATCCGCGAGAAACCAAATGAAATTCAGGCATGCGAGTCTACAGCCATCCAGCGAGTACACATCCAGCCATCTTGTCGGAAACAGGCCGGAATCGGGATTTACAACGACTAGATCGCGATCAGCGTAGACTACGAGGCTCGTTCGGCCGACCGTCGACTCCCCTTCCCGTTCCATCCTCTGACTCTATCGACCTGACCGCATTCTCCTTCCTCCCCTTCTCTCCCGCATTCCACGGACCAAAGCCCTGCTTCAAGATGGGGGCCGTCGGCGGTATCGGCGCGAAGCTTCTAAGCAAGATGGGATGGGAGGAAGGCACTGGACTCGGCGCACGTCGTGACGGGCGCGTGGAGCCGCTGGGTGCCGGTAAGCGCGTCGAGAAGCTGGGGATTGGTGCCGAGCGACGCCCTTTCCTAGACGCATGGTGGGAGCGAACGCTTGAGGATGCGTATGGGAAGCCCGCGGCGGATAAGGAAGTTGATCTTCTCGATGCTTGCGAGGGCAGACGGTGCAGGCCGCATGGCAGCGCGAAGCTTGCCAGATTGGAAAGACATGACAAGCAGGCAGGCGCAGACGAAGGGTTGGAAGATGGTGCAAAGGAGGAAAAGGTGAGAAAGAAGAAGGAGAGGAGAAGGTTGAGGGAGGAAGCCAAGTTGAAAATTGCGTCTGGTGGGGTCCGCAAGTCGCGCAAGGGGAAGAAGCTCAAGAAAGAGAAAAAGAAGAGCAAGAAGAGTGATAGCCATCGATAGTATCACATTTACACTCGTCAAGTTTTGCAGTAGCGTGGCCGTCGTCTAGCGTCGCGCCAACACGCGTACCTGTTTCTCGGTTTTGAACATGAAGTTGGTTTTCGGTTCTTCCGTCATATTCAAACTCACCGCAGAGGTGTGAAATGCACTGATGAAGCGTAAACTAACTGCACAAATTTTACATGGCTCGGAGGCTCCGATCCGGGGGCAGCAAACACAATAAACGTTGTGACTGTACACATCTATCTAATCTAACCTTGCGTCTCAGCAGAAAGCGTCCGCCCGGCACCTCTCCTATTAACAATTCAATGCGAGCCTAGCGGTGTGCTGTCAGCCACCTTATCTAACGCATGCCGGACCTGCACTATTCGCATCTGCACAGCCTTAGCCTTGTCACTATTACTCGCCTGTCTCGCCAGAGCGACGGCCGTAGGCGGCGTTGGGACCGCCGGTGTCATAGCACCCTCCAGCTCGCCGAAAGCTTCGGCCGGGGCGCCGGCGCTTGACGAGACGGAGACGAGAGAACCCCTCTCCATGAGCGAGAGGGACGAAGTAGTATGCACCGACGACGAGTGTCTTGTGCGGTGCGACACGGCGCTTGTTTGCCGGGCAGCGGTAGAAGCCGTTCGGGCAGAGGATGGGCTGCGGTCTGCGCGATGGTTTGGGTTGGGGACACGCGGTACGGCGGCGACGGAGACGGAGAGCCAGCTGTTGTTGAACCAAGGGATGGAAGCAGCGAGGGCGGGTGAGTCGAGGGTTGGCGGCATGGCGTCGCGGGAGTTCCCAGGGCAGGGGAAAACCGTGCCGCGACGCGGATGTTCGTTTTGGTGATGCGGGTGTGAAAAGGGGGGTGGGTGGGAGGAAATGAAGGACCAGGGCTCGATGAAGCAACATCCAGGCGGCACAGGATTTGACGCTAAAAGGGGGAACTGGGCGCGGCAGCGTGCTTGTACAACTTGTAGCGTACGCGGAAGGCAGCGGGGCTTCTTGGGGAGCAGCAACGCGGTCAGCGTGGACACGTTGCTGCAAGACTTACAGTCGGGTCTTCTGAGTGACTTGTAGGCTTGACAGGGGTGCCACGGGTGACGCTACCTCTACGAAAACAACAAAAATAACGTAATTTTGGGCCGTTTGTCGGGCCGAAGTGTCGAGGTCTCAAGCATCACAAGTCAAGTGTGAACACTTGCATGTTCATCATATGCCACTTATATCCTATACACGGACGTCACGCAAGTCACCAGAGCTCCGTTGCCGCCCTCTGTCCCGAGTTGAAGAGAGGCCATCATGCGTGTCCATGAAACTCGATTACCGTACGAACATATCGTTGCATTCCTAGAATCAGTGCCCAAAAAGAATTACTGCTGGTCAAGGGGCAAAGCGACGCAATTTGTAGTTCCAAGCCATGCCTTCATAGTTTGGGTACCATTAAAGGTGCCCCCAATACGTGATGTCCTCGTCTTCGCTGACGGGGTCGCATTTCTTTGCAAGTCCGGTCAACATGGCAATGGGGTGGACACATATTCGAGTAGGCGAGGGCTGCTGTCCTGTGCTACTGTACTGTACACTCTCCATTGTTGTAAGGTATTGCCTCCTTTCATACATAGCTCCGGCACTGTAACAACGCCGCGTGTCCCAAATCCTCCTTGCTATTGTGCAGTACGGCTTTTGCTTGCAAACGTTGGTGCAGTTGTCTGAGGTTTCAATATACTTCAGTAACGGTAATGGCTCTTAGCGGCTTCACCATTGCAGAGGTTGCATTCTGGTTTGCTTCGCCATCGAGGGACTGCTCAGTCCTGAAGCCTTTTCTGGTTGGAGGAATAAACGATGCATCGATAGCGGGCGCATCTTCAGACGTGGGACAAATACAAAGCATGCAAAGTCATCTCTGCCTCTCCGGAAGATGATAGGCTTGCGAATTTGGTATCGCACAGCGTTTCGCCTGGGGACCCAGCGGATCCATATTGTACAGTATACGGTACATACGTGCGCCTGGAAACAAGTATCGAGGATACGCGCATATCAAGACTTATCATACCGTGCCAAAAAACGGGCACCACAGGCTAGGTCGTACTGCGCTGGAAAGCGAATACGTACTCAACTCTCCTCGGAAGTGAGCATTGGGAGGGATGTGGCTGTAGGAGAACAATTGATGGCGATGAGAGGGTGAAGAAGGGGGCGCTGAGGGGATGAGGAGGGTGAAGAGGTGGTCGCTACAGTAAAGTTATAGAGACGATAGTGAAAATGAGGCAGCAGGCAGGCCTATAAACTTTACAACAGAGAGGGAACCGTGCAGGGCAGACATTAAACGGAGGCAAGTGGCCGTGGCAACGAATGGGATCGCGTATGATAAAAAACTTATCATATGATAAGTTTTTACAACCATACACCCCCGTACAACCAGTGAGAACCCGGCAACGAATGCGGTTTGTTGAAAGGCATCATGTTTTCCTCCATGCCGAATCGTCGACTGCTCGGCCCATATATTTTATCAAAAACTAGCTCATGGCACTCGATCATGCGTATGATACCGTTCTATACTCAACCCTATCTTTATTCATTTTATATATAAAGGAGATGTTATACGGACAGAAGTCTGATTCTCCGAGGTGCGCGTGAACCCTCGACTACCGCACTCGGCACAGTACCAAGGGTACAGTACGGTAAACTTTATACACTCAAAGCAATAATTCACCTACTCGAGATGCCCTCACGATGGTGGACTGTACTCGATACAGTCTCATATCTGCTCTAGCTCAGCAGCAATGCCATCCTTGCCCCTTTGGAACAAATCGTGCTCGAGTGTATCACATACTTGTACGTTCCTTGAATCCCGGACTCCTTACAAAAACCGGAAAAGCTATCACGCGAGAATATGCTAGTAGTACGGTACTATCCGAGCAATAATTACGATGGTCCGTCTATGTTCACAAATGCGAAGATATTTTTGAGGGTTTAAACAAGGGTTGATGCAGAGCGCGGCAATACAGTCAACGGCGCTGCGACAGAAAATGGTTTCGGCGATCATTTCCGAATTGCGAGAAAGCTGACGATCTCAATGGCACAACGGATCCATAGTCGTCCGTGGCCTCAACCTAGGGCATATTGATAGCTCTGCGATAGCTCTGTGGTCGTACGCGGTCTCTACCCCGGCTGATATCAGCCGGGGATCAGTTGGCTGTTGTGGCGAGCGAACAAAAACCCTGCTGGGTGCCCCATATGCATCTGGGGTAAGCTGAGCGCCACGAGAGCAGCTACAGTATACCAAGAGCTGATTCAATAAGGTCAAACCTGCGAGGGACTACGTAACAGTTCATGATAAAATGTGGCAAGTGACCGTTTTTTTCTAGGCATGTCTGGTGAAAAGGCCGTATCTTACCAAGTCCTTCACCGATTTTGACTTTTTAAAGCTCAATGAACACATAAAGCGCGCATATAGCTTTACAACGGTAACGAAATCACATCATGTGTTCATTCAAGGGAATGAAGTCACTTAAATGAACCCCTTTTACAGGTCTGAATCGCATGGAACTAATTTGGCAACCTCAAATAATGGCCGTGGCCCGAAAAAAACTCTTTATTCTAACAGTCCGTTAACTACAGTATTTTAGCAAACAGAAACTATTTTGGCAACGCTCTGCTTCCCTTTTTTGCCGCACTTTTCCGGAATGCCGATGATGGGCGGCTATCGATCGATATGGAAAAGCATATTACGTTGTAATGGCATGGCACAGCCTGGATTTTTGGCGGACCAGCGAAAGTAATGGGCTTTCGAATGGCGGTAAAAACAGAAAAGGCGCGCAGGTTGTAATCAGTCACAGAGCTACCAAGGTTAGCAAGTGGCGGGGGCGGATCTGGGTGACTCGGTTTCGGAAAAGTGCGGCAAAAAGGGGAAGCAGGCGTTGCCAAAATAGTTTCTGTTTGCCAAAATAGTTAACGGACTGTTATGTCGAGATTCTCATGGCCGTTACATCGAGATCCACATGACGACCAAGTGTCATGGTGGGGTGGCTATTCTTGCGTCCCTCTCTCCCTGCCTATCGATGGTACCGTACACTTGTCGAAGTGCAGCTGCAGTATTTGTCAAACTGTAGACGCTACACTACTTCACCGTTATCTATGCCGACGGTGTATCGCACATGCTGCAGCAGTTTAGAGCTTCTGATACAGTGCCGTGGGTACTGTACACTATCTCGTCAGAATAGAACCCTGGGGAGGGTTCTAGTGTCTAGACGACCGGCAATTTGCCTCATATGAGGTCAGGCTTGGCCTCATATGAGGCCGGGTTTTTTTTGCAAAAATGTATACATTAAATCGAAAGTTTATAAAATCAGTTTAGACACCATTTCTTTAACCAATATTCCCTCGGTAATAGCTTCCTGCAAAACATCGGGATAGCAGTTATGAATACACAGAAATACTAAGAATCTAATATAGTTTCAACAATCGGATGATATTTTAAACAGGCGTTTTGGTTTCGAAGATATCAACAAAAAACGTTTTGATGTTCTTTAAAAAAGCTTCTTCTTTAGGTATTCTCAAAAAGCCTGGAAAGGACGTGCAGATCTCACCAAGCTCCACCCTTCCAAAGCGCAGAAGTCAACTGCGGTGGCGAGAGTATCTTTTTCCATTTTGTTCAGCTCGCACAAGTCGAGAAAAATTAAGTTGAAAAGTGACCTCATATGCGGTCAAATGGCCTCATATGAGGCCATTTGTCACCTAGACACTAGGATGAGAACCTCCACATTCTGAACCTGTCTTGCGGCCATTTTTTTTTGCAGCAGTGAGAAGTCGACAAGAATGCCAACCAACTGCAAAGTGAGTACAGGGGGGGACGCGCAATAGTGCTGCTTTTATTATTGCCACCCTCGAATTAGTGCCGCCAGAACCGGCAGACACGGGTCTGCCACGTGTCATGCGCGACGTCGTCATCGCCCACTCGTCATGCGCCTCAGCTCAATTGGTGATGGCACCTGTGGGGGAGATTTGGGGTACTGTACAGAGTACAGTACCCAGGAGTGGCCCCAGGACCAAAGCCTTCAAAAGATGATTTTATTGGTCTACGTGTACGCCAGGTGTACACGTGGACAATCTCCGTTTGAAGGGCGGCGGTCCTGGGAAGTGGAAGATGCTGGCGGCCCCTCTACTCGGGGGGTGCCCCCTAAATCGCACAAGGCCATGGGCAATTGAACAACGGACAAAATGCATAAAATCAACTGAAAATCTAACAATCAAGCCGCCGTGCCAGTATTTCGCACAAAGGGTTACTGTAAAAAGCGTCATAAGTCTGCAATGGTGGCCCGCACGGCCTAAACAGTTCCAAAAATAGCAAATGCGCGGTTTTTTGCTTGGGAAACAAAATTTGAAATCCTGAGTCGAACACCATGGCTCCCAAATGCTCATCACGAGCAATTCCAGTGTCTCTACAGATTGCCGATGGGAACATTTTTTGTTCCTTGATGGCGAACCACCACTAAGTCCAATTACTCCCTTGACCCAGCAACCATGACAAAACGCCAGCGTCAAGAGACTCGAGAAAAACGGATGTTGGACGCCGCCTTTGTGGCGACGGACCAGGGAGTCACTCGACGACAGGCTGCTCGAATTGCGAAACTTCCACTCTCTGCGTTCCAATATCGCTTGGACCGACGCCATAGCCCTCCAACCAAAAGACGCACGCTGCTCACCGAGAAAGAAGAAAAAATATTGTAAGTGTGTTGAAGCGTTTCTCAAACCGTAGACACCCACTGACACGAGACGACCTTGCTGATACAGTAGAACTTTTGGTTCGAGCCATGCTGTTGGAACGGCGTTCCAAGCTCCCATTTGTTAACTGTCGCCCCGGAAAGAAATTTGTTCGCCTCTTTACAGCACGCCATATTGCTCAAATTAAGCTTGGAAAGGCGAGACCACAAGAATCTGTCCGATGGGCTGCCACAAATGCTGACCTCTTGACAACACATTTTGTGCAAATCGAAGCGCTCATGAAAGAGCACAATATAGATGCAAAACGCTTGGCAAATTTGGATGAGTCCGGATGTTCCCCGGAGCGAGGAACTGGAACTAACCGCATGTCAACCTATATTACCAGGCACACACTTCCGCAACAACGAGCTCCCAAATTTAAAAATGTTAAGAGAGTGACAATCATGCCAGTTATATTTGCCAATGGGGATACTGCCAATCCCTTGTTTGTTGTCGAAGGCTGCTCGTTAATGTATCGTATCATCGATGTAAGCAACCGGGACGTTTGTGAGTCGCTTGCCGATTGTATTACTCGTGGTGCATACATCACAACACGCGAAGAGGTGGCTGGAATAGACAAAAAAATATTCAGAGAATGGGCTACACGGTTTGTCAAGGAGGTAGCGGACTTGACGCAGAATGGGCGTAAAGTACTCCTGCTGTACGATGGTTACAGAAGTCACATGGGAATAGAAGTATTAGAAACACTCGAAAAGGGAGGAGTAATCGCATATACTCTTCCCTCGCACACGAGCGGGTCTACACAACCGCTGGATGTTGGGCTATTTGGACCAATTAAGCACCATCTAAACAAGAAAATTTGCGCTACGTCGACTACAGTAACCGCGAGTGAGCTGGACAAGTTTGACTTCCTCAAACTGATGCATGAGGCGTACGAGGCGTCGTTCACACGTGCGAATATAATCTCTGCTTTTGAAAAGGCCGGTTTGTGGCCTGTAGATCCTCACAGACTGTTAAGAACCCCACGACCATACAGTTCCGAAGACGCGTCCCGCATTTTATCAGTGAAAGAAATGGAGGAAATGCTTGAGCTAAAACGGAAGACACGGGCTCAGGGCATCGGTTTGAGACCAAAAGTTTCAAAGTGTGGCTATTTGGACACATCTAAGGGGCTGAATCTATGCAGTCAAGAGACGATGAAGCTTGTCAGAGAACAGGAGGAGAGGAAACGCAGTACGCATGCGCGAAAACTTCTTTATGCTGCAGATAAAAGTGCTCGTGAAGCGCTCCCCTTGGAGAGAGTGCGCCGAGAGCGGGTCAAGTTTGAGCAAAGGAAGCTTTGGTTTCGAGTGAAAAGGTACGGGGATCTGAACGTGATGCCAAGAACACTGAAAGTGCGTCGGAGCTTAGCGGTGAGGCGCAAGCTTGAATGCAAGGTGGCGACCGAGTCTTGTTCTTCTTTGCATTAATGAAAAATAAATGTAACGGTTTGATCTCGTCAGTTGAGATGGAATATTTCAGTTAAAAATTGTGGCTTCCGGTTATGACTCTGCGTTCAAGACAGAGTGGTATCTTGCCTCTGATTGAAGGTGAACTTGGTGCGAGGGGGACTCAATGTAAATATCACTGACGAGTAAATCGGCGTGACGCTGGAACTGGATCTGGCGCAGTTCTTTTCTGCGATGTATGAGTTGGAAAGGCGAGGTCGTGGAACGTTTCCTTCGTATTTTATTATTAAAATGTTTGATATCGTTCAGATTAGGGGGACCCCCCCGAGTAGAAGAGAAAGGGGCGCGCCGCGACACCCCGCGACAAGAGGGACAGAAAAAAAAGAACAACACCCGGACCGACCCCCCCTCTTGAAATAAACATCTCGCTTTTCTCTCTCCCCTACGCGCGCGGCCTTCCTCCCCCCTTTTCGCCGCCAACATGGTACTCTTGTGGAGGGGTGGCAAAGAAGACGGCTCCCTGTCACAGTTTGACGGGTCGAAGCCGGCCGACGTTCACAAGTTCTTCTTCGTCTTCGAGAATGTTGCCACCTCTGGCAAGTCGGACGAAGAAAGGGCACCTGAACTCCTTCGCTACCTGGAGGGAGATGCATTCGAGTTCTTTTATCAAGCCTTTGTCAAGAACGGAGATATCAGTGCAGATGGCTCTGACTACCAGAAGGTCAAGAAGGCCTTGGTCGAGCGGTTCGCCCCGGTTGAATCACCTGAAGATGTGATTCGGGATGCGATGGCCGCTCGCCTTTCTTTCGGGGATCTCAGTGGGTCCCTTCGAAACTCAGACCGTCTCTACGAGAAGGCGGGATTCAACGACGAAGCGAAGTTCGGACTGCTTCGCAACGCCGTGATGGAACATCTCGAGTTGGCCCAGTTTGCCATCTATCGAGGTGCGAAGACCTACAAGGCCCTATTCGACGCAATCATGGACTTCTGGTTTGGTCGCTGCGCCTTTCAGGCGGCGGCGAACTCATTGAGCAATTGGCGCTACCAGGGGTCAGAGAGCTCGCAAGTTATGTATGAGCCGAGAGGGCAAGGTGGGTCAAAAAGGGTCATGATGCGTTCAAAAGCTCCCTTGTCTCCACTCGAGACGAAGGTTGACGCTTTAGCTGATCGACTAGCCGATATTTCTCTTATTATCAAGAAGAATCAGTCGAGGGAGGACGCAACAGCATTCCGCCCCGCCCACGATCGTACTTGTTCTTATTGCAAACGACCGGGTCATGGCGCTAATAGATGCGATGCGAATCCGCATAGGGACACGAAATGCCCTCGCTGCGGAAAATTTGGTCATTCAGAGACAAGCTGTTGGGCTAGAATTGGTCCACAGAGGGGAGGTAGCAGTGCCTACCCTCCTAAGAAGACCCAGACGGATATTGCCGTGTCGGGTACACGGACGGGCTCCGCAGGAAACCAGGTGAGTGTTGTGACGCACGAAGACCTCCCTCCTGACGAGAAGTTAGTGGCATCAGTCAAGAGAAACGCCGATGGAGAGCCGGTGGCCAAGACGCGGAAGGATGGTGGCGGCGAGCCAATCCCGTCCCTTCTCAACCCGCGTAAGTACTGGACTCCGAACCACATGAGGAAACCTCCTAAGCCCGGCCGTCGAACAAGAAAGAAGAGGACAAGTAAGAAGAACGCCGTCCAAGAACACACGGGGAAGTACGATGTGGTTTCTTCCCTCGCGAACGCCCCCTCTGGTTTGACATGCGGTCAACTGATTCGAGGAGATGGCGACGAGGCTAAGAAAGAGATCCGTCGTTTGTTCAACAGTCGCCCTAGACGCCCCGTAGCTGCTTCGATTGGTACTTTGCCGAAACGTCTGAAAGTAGTTTCGGTACAAGTCTACGGGACACAAATGAGAGCGTTGTTAGACTCAGGAGCTATCCCTAACGTTATGAATGCGTCTGTGGCATCGAAGCTCTCTCTGTCTCCAAAGCCGACCTCGACGAAGATTACGGTCGCCAATGGACAAAAGACAACCTGCTTAGGTTCCATCGAGGAAGTTCCTGTCACGTTCAATGGTGCTGTTACTTCACTCAACTTCTTGGTTGTTGAAGGATCCCCAGTTGATATCTTAATCGGGTATCCAACTCTCGAAGAACTTTAAGCCTGCATCGATCTAGGTCACCAGTCTGTTAGAATGTTGATCGGAAACAAAACCGTGAAAATGAGTCTGGAGTTTGATCAAGTACGTCCTATTGTCGCGGATTCGGAGACTGATAGTGAGGACTTCACTTCTGATGTCGAGTCATTCGCCTCAGAGAATTCGTCAGAAGAAGAGACCAATGTTGTCGCCATCCTCGGCGATGAACCTTTCGAGCTAGACTTAACTCTGGACGGAGCGATCGGAGAAGATGAGGAAGTAGAATCACCTGATTCGAATGTCATCAACAAGGCCGTGAAAATGCTTCGGGAAAAACTTGTGCATCTTGACAATGAAGCTCAAGCAGTCATCGAGACCGCCCTGATGGATAAGAGTATCGTTGCTACATCCCTTGACGACCTTCGGCCTGCTGAAGTCCCAATCAAGCACCATTTCGAGTTAGATGATACTAATCCGATCTATCACTCGGCGAGGAGAATGGCTCCCTTGCATAACGAAATCGTTCGGAAAGAGCTGGACAAAATGCTGGAAGCAGGAATCGTCACGCCTTCCAGCGCCGCATGGTCCTTTCCGGTCGTCATCGTATCCAAAAAAGATGGGAATCCACGCTTCTGTGTTGATTACCGTTCTCTGAACCAGAAGATGAAAGCAGACAGATGGCCTTTGCCGAAAATAGAAGAGATATTTGATGACTTGGAAGGAAGTGCGTACTTCACTTCTCTGGATTTGTTCAGTGGTTACTGGCAAATTCGGGTGGCACAACAATGCAAAGAAATGACTACTTTCGTCTGTCGCTACGGGACGTATAAGTTCGAAGTCATGCCCTTTGGATTGATGAATGCGCCTTCGACATTTCAGAGAATGATGGATACAATCTTTCGCGGAGTGCGGTTTGTGCGTGTGTACCTCGATGACGTTGTGGTGTTCTCTAAGACTACAGAAGAACATCTTCGGCACCTGCAGCATGTATTTGATGTGCTTGACGAGGCTGGTCTTGAGCTTAAGCTGACAAAGTGTAGCTTCGCCCAGGCGAAGATCAAATTGCTCGGTCATGTTGTCGACAAAGGCGGGATTGCCGTTGACCCGAGCAAGGTCGAAGTGATTCGGAATGCACCGATCCCGACCACTGCGACTGAACTTAGGAGCTTTCTTGGGCTAGCAAGCTACTACCGTCGTTTCATCTGCAAGTTTGCGGACATTGCTGCGGTACTCCATGCGGCTACATCCGGAAACGGCAGATTGAAATGGACCGGAGAAATGCAAGAAGCCTTTGATGAACTACGCATAAAGTTAACTTCTCCGCCAGTCTTGGCTTACCCAGACTTCGAGAAGCGCTTCGTCGTTGAGACGGATGCGTCATCGGTCTCCGTCGGGGCTGTGTTGGCTCAAAAGAAGGAAGATGGGAAAATACACCCCATCCAGTACGCAAGCCGTACTATGAATACATCTGAGCGCAAGTACTCCGCTTGTGAGCGTGAGGCGCTTGCGGTCATCTTTGCTTTGAAGAAATTTCGTGTTTACGTGCTTTCGTCTACACCTTTCAAGTTGGTTACGGATCACCAGGCTCTTAGTTACGCCTTTCGCAAGAAAGATATCCACGGTCGTTTGGCTCGTTGGCTAGACTTCTTAGCCGAGTACGACTTCACCGTGGAATATCGTCGTGGATCCGCAAACAGTGCAGCCGATTACCTTTCTCGCATTCAGCCCAAGAGCGGCGACAACCCAACTTGCCAGGAAGACGGAGACCTTGCCCTCGCTATCACGACCCCGATCTACTCTCCAGAAGATCTAGAAGAGTCTTGCCAAGATATCATGTCCTATCTGCAAGGCGAAACACCGGTTGGGTTGGATGATTACAGGAAGTCTCGCATGAAGAATAATGCGAAGAACTTTCTTGTCTGGGAGTCGAAGTTGTTCCGCCGCACCATTCGTGGCCTTCGTGTTGTTGCCCCAATTTCCGATCGCGAAAAGATACTGAAGGGTTTCCATGGCGACATTGGTCATTGGGACTTGAAGACCACTCGTCAATTTGTCACGGAAAGGTACTGGTGGCCGACCGTTTGTATGGACGTGGGAGACTACGTGAGGAGTTGTGACGGGTGTCAGAAGGCACGTCCGATTCCCAGGTATAAGACAACTTTGCGCCTTCCCATCACAAGCTTGTTTGATGTTTTCTCCATTGACTCTGCTGGACCCTTCCCTGTCACTTCGTCTGGAAATCGCTTCGTGTTGGTTGCGGTCGAACACCTCACAGGATGGCCAATTGCTCTATCCACTGCTGATAGTACTGCTCAAGTGGTTCTCGACTTCGTCAAGAGAGAAATCATGTACTCATTCGGCCCTCCGAGAACCATTGTCTCTGACAATGCTACTTGCTTCACAGCCTCGGCCGTTTCTAGCTTCATGGCTCGGCACGGTATCACTTGGCGCACCGTCCTCGCCTACGCTCCCATGTCTAACAGTAGAGCAGAGAGAATGGTTGGAACTTTGAAGGCTGCCGTCCGTAAGACAGTTCTTGGAACTGGAGTGGAGTGGGACAAAGCACTCACCCAGGTCCTGTATGGATATCGCCGACGTGCCATGAAGAACGGCGTGTCGCCATTCGAACTGATGTATGGGATCCCGCCTCGGATGGATTCCAGTGCAGAGACAGGTGCAAGCCTAGTTGTTCCTTCCTTAGACCATCATCGTCGTTTGGAGCTCCTGACTGGATCTGTCCCACGAGCGGTTCGCTCGGGGGCCTCTGTGGAAATGAGGCTCGTAGGGTCGTCGTCTCACTTCTTCGAAGTGGGAGACAAAGTTCTTGTCGCTCGTGGAACTTCATTCGGTGGCACGAAATGGCCTGCATTCGTATCAAAGTTCTCGGGCCATGCAGAATCGTAGAAGGACGCCACCCTCGCTACGTGTTAGAGTCGTGTCATGGCCGAATGTCGAGGAAATCTATTCATGCTCGTCGACTCGTACCCTATCGTGCAAGGAAAAGTGAGCAGGACACCATGGAGTGAAGACGCATATAGATTGTAGCAAAATAGTTAATTGCGTTATTGCTCAAAGCTACGTAAGATGTATGGCCCCTTTTATGCATTTAGAAATTAGAAACGACAGCTCGAATGAAAACCCACTGCATGTGACGAAGAAGATACCTGTGGCGGCGTACGACATCTGGGCGTCGCACCCCAGGACCGGAATGCTCAGGATAACTCGTTTCATCTCCTGGGAAAAGGTGAACGACAGCATGCCGTCGGAGGCCGAGAACAATCCCTTGGAGAAGCCTGCGTAGAAGAAGGTGCATGTGATGTTTCTTTCGTCGAGAACAACGCCGGAAGCGCTGCGGTTGACGAAGAGGACGAGACAGCCGCCGCACCGGGTGAATGCAGAGTGACGCACAGTTGATTCATGTTTCCATGCCAAATGAGACCGCTTGCAAGAGGCAGACCCGAGGATTAAAACCTCACCTGAGTCCGCCACACAAACAATCAAGTCAAGTATCTATGGCAAGCAAACGCCCGAATCTGCGTCACGCTATGAACGAACTTCGTGCAGAAGTGAGGAAAAAAGGTAGTTAGCATGTGCACTCAAGTTGTGTGAACAATGGATTAAGGTTAGAGAAAAATACTTACAGTGAGGCTCCAGGAACACACGTGGCAACGTGGAGCGATTGGGGGATTGGTGTCGATGGTGACACTAAATGGTGTCAATTGGATCGTCAAGGTCGAGCGCCGGTTCTTTGACTCAAGCCGATCACCAGGAGCAAAGGAGCGGCCAGCGGTCAGTATATATGTTGCCCCTGCCCGGGTGTAGGGCTGGGGAGGGGGTCGTGTGGGGGAGATTTGGGGTACTGTACAGAGTACAGTACCCAGGAGTGGCCCCAGGACCAAAGCCTTCAAAAGATGATTTTATTGGTCTACGTGTACGCCAGGTGAACACGTGGACAATCTCCCTTTGAAGGGCGGCGGTCCTGGGAAGTGGAAGATGCTGGCGGCCCCTCTATAAGAGAAAGGGGCGCGCCGCGACACCCCGCGACAAGAGGGACAGAAAAAAAAGAACAACACTCACGTACATCGCACCATCACGAGCTACACAGACGCCGACTTTGCCAACGACACGACCACGCGAAAATCGTTCCGACGGGCGGACGGCGACGCGCCCCCTTCCGATAGGGGGATCCAACGTGCCGAGTTTCTCAAGACCTTGGACTCGACTATCCAGAAGGCCTACGGGAGCCTGCGTCGGACGCAGGCTCGCTACAAGCGCGACTTCGATAAGCGCATAAGACGTATTAATTCCCGGCTCCGTCCCGGAGAATACGTATATCTGAACCCCACCGATGGGGGGAAGACATCAAACAAGCTCGCCTCCCCGGCTGTCGGACCGTACCGAGTTCTCGCGAACGACCAGCGCTCTATCACGATCGATCGTGATGGAGTTACGGAGCGCGTCTCCGCAGACCGCTGCGTCTACGCACCCCCGCCGGCGAACGTGCCAAGGGCGAGCACGACTACCCCCGAGGACCTTGCCGACAAGATCAATGAAGGCACACAGTATGCTGTCGAACGGCTACTCAAGCATCGCGTCATGGAGGATGGAACTACGGAGTTCCTCATTAAGTGGGCAGACTATGACGCCCCCACATGGACAGCGCGTACCCACATCCCCGGGGAGTTGGTGTCTCGTTACGCACGAAGACTCCGAGCGCGTACAGGGAGAGACCTCACCTCAGAAGTGAACGCGGACGTTCACTCTTGAGGAGGGGACCCTCAACCGCTTCGTTACGGATTAACTTCCGTCTCGAATTAAACTCACCCCGCGGGCTTAGGACGAAAGGGGACGCGCGAAGGGACAGGTGTCTCCAAAGAACAGCAACGGAATCAGTCGCGAGAAGCCAAGACGTATTGGCAACCGAGAGCTCTCGTACGCAAACCAAAGGAAGCGAGCAGCACGAGCTGCGCCATGATGGCACCTCGTGACGGACTGTGGACAACGAGCCCTCGAGCAGGGAGACGATCTCCCGGAACGATACAGTCGCCCCGCGGTCGCCACAAGTTTCGCGTACATGTGGACAGCTGTCCAGCGCGCACCGGTTCGTACCAGCTGCGCTATACGGAAGGGGTCCGCGATCCCGAGATCCCCGCGACGACGAAGGACGCACCTCGGCACTAGATAGCAACGACAAGTACGCTGCAGACCGAGCAAGGGGAGGGAAGAGACAGTACGAGCCGCCGTCGGCTGATACACTCGAGATCAGAGCCCCAACAAACAGCCACGGCCATACCCTAAATAAGGGAGAAAAATTAGTGGAACGCGAAATTACACTGGGAGACAGTGCCCTTACATGACGTCCAAGCGCACGTGATACGTACAACGCGCAAGGAACGTTCGGACGGCGACGCGTGGGAAGAGTACAGCGTAAACCCACCGACCGGGACACGCTACCGGAGCCCGACCATGGAGGAGCGCGGTCCCGATGCCGCCCCCTCCAGAATTGTCAAACCGGCGAAATGCGCAGAAGTCCGACGCACGGGGCGTCCCGAAAGCGGAGCAGGCACCAAGACCAGCGACTCGAGACGCTGCGCAAGGAAGTCATCCAGCGGTGGGTACGGCACGCGAGTAACGAACACGCCAGTCCTCGCCGCCTCCACCGTTGGTTCGCAAGGGGACTCGAGAACCCCACACCGATGCGACGAACGCCAACTCCGCGTGTGGAATTGGGGAGTATCGAGCTCCGCCAGGGCCACCCACACGACCATGCTGACGAGCCGCTCTGGCGATGAGGGAGGAGAAGACGTACACCGCGCGTCGCGCCCTCGCTCCGACGGCGAGGGGCGCGACCCGGAAGACAGTATCACGAGCGGTGTCCTCGCCACCGGAGGCGAGGGCCGCGATGAGACGTACAGGTCCCTCGGGCCTTGCCCTCCCCATCGAGGGCGAGGGAAGGCCAGTCTGCGAGTTCGGTGAGGGGCAGCACCGAGAGCCACCACCGCCCTCGTCGAGTACGAAGACGACCTCGTGAAAGAAAGAAAAGACGCGGTACCCGCACGAACATGATCGCGCCCACCAGAGACCCTTTCGTAAGAGGGAGAAGAAGCTCGAGGAGCACTATCGAGTCTCGGCTTCGAGGAAAGGAGAGGAACTGTACGACGGACATCGCGTGCAGAGAAGAGACGGGATTGACTTTACGCAGAGAAGGGGACGGTTGGAAGAACATACCCCCGATGGGTATAACGGGACGACCCGTTCACTGATTTGTGCGGTTGGGCGGAGAAGCGACCCCCGACCCGTAAAGGCTCGGGGGACAGTAACTGGGGTGACGAGGCGGCTCTGCCGCGTGCTCCGCCAGTGGGGGCAACGCCACCTCACTGTGGCGGGTCCAGCGATGCACACTGCTCTGAGGATCCGGGACGTTGCCCACCGTAGCGGCCTCGTACCCCGTCTGCTCGTAGGGATCCCGCCTGATCGGGTGTGGCGTCGACGAAGAAGCCACGCGAAGGCTTCGGAGGTCGTCCCGCTCGCGGCGGTACCGGTCACGTTCGGCGGTAGTCCGCTCCAGAAGGCTCGCTTGACGATCAGAGGACTCGCGTGACGCGGCTAACTCGTTGCGTACACGGCGCAGCTCGGACACGAACGACGCGCGGTCCGCCTCGAGGCGACGTGCTTCGTCGCTTCGCGCCAAGTACCAGCTCGCGAGTGTGCAAAGGAGACCGCCCACCTGCCAAGTGCGATCGGCAGCGCGACCCAAGGCATGGACTAACGATGGCACGGCCCTGAAGTCCTCTCCCTCCAACGTCACGTGGCGTACGGACGCCACGTGGGGCGACTCACGCGGCAGCACCGCACTGAGGGGAGGAACAGGGGGGACCGGAGGACTCGCCACCGGACCGAAGTCGCTTTCGGCGAGAAAAGTCTCGAACAGCGGGTCCGCACGTGTGGAAGGATGGGGAGCGGGCTCACTGTCCAAATCGCGATATCGCTTCTTTCGCGCTTCACGCGAGGCGGAGCCGACTCCGCCCCCGCTCCTGACGTGTTCCGAAGAGGACTCCGGCGCCACCTGGCGCGCCACGAAGGCGTCAGCACGATGGTCATACACGAGGAAGGTGGACCGCTTGCCGGTAGTGAAATCGGGCCAGCGCCGACGCTGGCTTTCGCTCACCTCGCAAGCCCGATGCATGAGCCCGAGGGCGAACGCGTACGACCAAGGCACATGCTGATTACTCCTCTCGAGCGGATGAAGGGGGACGTTGGGGAGGTCCCACGCAACCCTCCCCAAGTAGGCCAGCACCTCGAGGGGCTGGACAAACACGCGTCCGTGAATGGACACTTCGTTCATGAACGCATTCCCGAGGGCCCAGGCCCATTCCCTCTCTACGTTGTGCATTAAGTCTGCATAAGCCGGATGTTGAGCATTTGAGCACGCCACACCGAAGTGCTTGAGCACATACGGGAGCAGCGGATGAACTCCCAACGAAGGGAAGGTCTCCCGTATCACTGCAGGGAGCCGGGGGAAGTCGTGGGGGGACAGGCCTCCTTCGAAGGAAGCGTGACGGAAAACGCGCCCGTCCTCCTCCTCGGAATGGCGATACGCCGACCAATCGTGAGGAGCAATGGCAACTCCATGTAGTCTCATCAACGAGCACGCTGATTTCTGCAAGGCGACGCGCGCCCTCGAGTACGCGAAAGGATGGGGGCTCACATAGAGACTACTCACGTGGGACAAGACGAATTCGCGAGGGGCCGACCGCTCGCGGTGGAGGAGATACGTGGCCATGCGATCCACGTATTCTACCTCACCGAGGCTGTACGCAAACGTGCGATCGCATGGGATGGCAGAAGGGATTTGATACGCCGCACCGCCACCTTCTGCCAGCAGGCGCCCCAGAACGAGCGAGGCCTCCTCTACGCGTCCGGCTTCGTAGACCTTCCGGACGCGTAGCAAATCGGGACGAAGTTGCTCCCGCGCCAGCAGCTCCCCAACAGTAATGCGGGCACGGGCAAAGCGGCACCACGCGAACCTTAGACGGTCTAGGGGCAACGGGGCGGAACGCTCGAACGCCGCCCCGTACCACTCGAATGGAGCCTCGACCACCGCGGGGGCTTGACCCGCCGGATCCTGAGGCGTCTCAGGATGTTCGCCAACGCGAGGGCCACTGCCCGATCTCCCGCGCGAAGCCGTCGCGCCGGGAAGCGCGGCTGTAGCGCCCCCGACGGGGCCTGCATCGACAGGCAGACGAGGGGCGGTGGCGGAGGGAATCAGTTCGACAAAGGACGTCGACTCCCGAGAGACACGAGCTCGCTGAAATGGCTGTACAGTAATCTAAGGACGCCCCATTGCCCCGGCGCGACACGGACCGTGCCCAGCCGGGGCCGCGACTTCCGCCGTCGACGGCGGAACGGAAGCGGCGCCTCCGGGAGATTGCGACGAAGGACACGGCTGCGAAGGGCAGGGAGTTACGGAGCTCGACGGAGTAGCGACGGACGCGACGAACCGACCATCGGAGGGCGACGTCATGATGACCCCGATACTGAGGCCTCCGACGAAGAGGGACAGGACAGCGGGGGCGCAGCGACCCGGGTGCGGAAAAGGAAATAACAAGAGAGGCGCACCGATGCGCGGACGGAGAAGGAGCGGACGGCAGAGGACAAGATGGTCAATAGGGGGAACGGGGTGGACGATAGATAACTCCGAGCAACGCGAGGACGGGTGAGGTGGAACCCGGGTCAAGTCCAGGACTACAGGGAGGGGATCCGACATGGTCGCCTCTACAAGCCCGAGACTGCTGAACGCGGACGTTCAGTCTTGAGGGGGGGGCCGTGTAGCATAACCCCCCCTGGGACTTTAAATTAGATTAGATCAAGAACTAGATCAGCTACTGTAGAGCGTCGAGCTCTACAGTACAACCGTGCGTGTCCACGTGTACACCACCGGGACAAGGGACACGCGCATACACGTGCACACGTGTACAGAGCGCGAACGAAGCGCGCACGCACCACGAGTAATACGTGTACTGTCAGCCTTGACATAGCTGACAGTATTACAGTGCAGGCCGACCTGCACTACAGTAGCCCAGTACAGTACCTCGGTACTGTAGTGTTATGATAGATTGATTTGTATATTAAATATGGAGCGGACCGACGGCGGCGGAAGGGGACAAGCACGGGCTTGTCCTCAACCGACCGCCAAGGTCAGTCCACCCAGCTTATTCTAAACGTCGCCTTCGCTCTTCGCGCGCGTTTAGTCGGAGCCGAGCCGGAGTGGACGCGCAGCACGCGAGCGAGCACGGAACCGCCTCCGCCCGTCAGCACTGGTACGTCACCCAGTGCTGCTCCGGGGCGTCGAGGCGTCGATCCGCTCGTGCGTGCGCGCGTCCCTGCTCGCTCCCGCTCTACCACCGCTACCCGGGCCCGAGCCCGGTTCCGTAGCTGGTTGGCCCGCTTCACCCCTTCTCCGATCCGGGGTCTACAGGTCGAACTGCGCATACACCTCCAGTCGTTTGGGGGTGTTTATTCTACAGCTTTCGCTACGCCCCCGTAGCGACCTCCCATTCGACCACGCGGTTCCTCCCCGGTCTCTCTCCTTCCCTGCGCCCACGATGCGAAGACCAGAGCGCTTGCGCACGGACGACTTTTTTTCTTGCCTCGTCGCGGAGCTCGCGTTGCAGAGGCCAGCGGTCTCGTCCGATTCGGTAAGTGCGTCCGCAAATGTCTCACGCGCGAGCGACGCCGATCTTTCCAACTCACTCCTAACGCGCCCCCGAAATTTCCAACTCCTCCGCCCGCGACGACGTTTCCGTACAGTACCGCTTCCGCGGACCGAGAACGGACGGCCATGACGAAGTCCTGGCAGCGCGTCCATACGGTCCGCCGTTGAGCCGTGGTCGGGCCCCGGCGTTGAACCGATCGGCCCCTGCGGTACAGCCGCGGCGAGGCCTGCGCAGCGAGGCACAACCGGCCACCGCGTTGGCCGAGACCGCGTTCGCGCGGGTCAATTCGTCTGAGGCGGCTCGCGCGCTGCGGCGTACAGTGCGCGCGATATCGTCCTCGCCCCTGCCCTCCGCAGGCCAGGCGAGGGCCGCCGCTGCCGCTCGTGCTGTTCTTCACCGCCTCCCCGCACCCAAGCGTCGCAGTGCAACGAAGGCACGAGTTCCGTACGGTCGTCTTGGGGTTATGATCCCCCTTCTCGCACTCCTAGCCCGGAGGGCTGTCCAATTTTCGTAAATCCACCCTTTTTTTCCATCCTAAGAGCAGCGCGAGCGGAGCGCCCGCCCAAGCATGTCACCAAACGGTAGTTTCGCGCGTGTCCCTTGCGATAGCGACCTCTATTGGGCCAACACCGATCCACAAACCGTACGGAGCGCCCTCTTTTCACGAGCCCGAGTTAGAAACGGAAAGAAACGAGAGAAAACGGAAAGAAACGGGAGGAAACCAATTTGGTTTCCAAATTCATCCGAATGCGGTTTTTTCGAGTTGACACTCCCAGAAGCGGAATGCTCCCAGAAGTGCGAAGCCATTGTTGGAAATGGACTACGATTTTTTCCGGCATCGTGGGAGGGAAAAACGTAGCCCAAATCGCGACTAAATCAAAAAGCCGGCGAACGCAATACCTCTCAATCCAAAGAACCGGTTCCCGGGATAGCTCTCCATTTTCATAGGCGCGTGCGAGCGCGATCATCCGAACGGTGCGGCCAGGCGTGGCTGCTAGCTATCCGCGTGGGCGCTTCGGGGAAATTCCGATTGTGGACCACCCTCCCGGAGGGTTGGCCAATTTTGGAAGAATCTGCGTCCATTCGCGCGGGATCCATCCTGTACGGACTGCCTCGCGGTGCGCAGTCACACGCGGCTGGCTGCCGGGGCTGCATAGCACCTGCGGCTTGTTTTCCCCAAAGGCTTTTGCGCGAGCGAGCGTCCGAGCGGTGCGACCGAGAGCGGCCGAAACTTGCGCTACGCATGCACGCTTGATCCTTGTTGGCGCGAACGCCAATACCGGTCGATAAACTGCTGCGGAAGCCCATCGGCGGGCTCGTAGGTGTCGTCCGAAGCGGTATATCCATACCACCGAACCTTGTAGTGGATCCCGCCGCGCGTAGTACGGTGTCCGACAATGCGGTCAACGACGTACTCCGCTCTTGGCGTTGCGGCTTGTGCGTCCGATTTGGTCGATGTGGCCGGGGTGGCGGTATCCCCCGGCCCGCGCGGCCTCTTCGTAACGCGGTCGATGCTCACGCGATTTTCCACGCCGTCCTGCTGGATGAGGACCGTGGTGTCCGGAGCGGAGTGCACGCGAAACGGACCCACTGTTTTCGGTAGTAGTTTGACAGAGAGCTCGTCCGTTCCGGTCGTACCTTGCGCACGCGTGCGTCGCTCGACGCTTGTCAACGGGCGCGGCGGGCGATCAACGTAGACAAAACCGCCCGCCACAACGACCGGACGGAAGCGGACCTTCTTGTCAAAATCGTCCTTGTACCGCTTTTGCGATGCGGTTAATTTCGTCCGAGCACGGTCGAGCGCGTCGCGAAGCTTGCGCAGCGTAGCGCGCTTGTACTTCACCGGGGTCCGTGGGTCCTCTCGATGGGTCCCGGCGTCCTGCAGTACGGTACCGGGGAGAATTAAACCGGACGGTGCTGTCTTCTGCACAAATATGGACGTCTTCTTCCCACGAGCGGGTCTTCTCCGCGTCCGTATCGGTCCGCTCATCCGCGTTAGCGGGATTGCCACTGTGGGCGTCGTCTGTTTCCGGTTCTTCGCGTTGCGCCCCTCCTCCCGTAGCGGATTCTTTGCGACGCGCGTATCCTTCCGTAGCGGTGGAGGATTTTCTTCTGCCATCGTCCGTAACTGGTTGTCGGCGTCGCGCTTGTTCCTCCGTAGCGGTCGAGGAATTATTTTTGTTCCCTCCCCCGTCCTTAGCGTCGGCCTCTCCGGGGGCCGCTACCCCAAGTGTCAGGATATTTGTGGGGGATGACAACGCGAGACCGACAACGGTATGCTTGGGGACGTGGACTGCGCGGTTTCCGAAGTTGCTAACGAGCACCGTAAACGGCTCGCCCCGGAAGAGGTCCATGACCCCCTGGGCCATCAGGCGTAAATTCTTATGCGCCGTTTTGGGGTGGTTTTGCAGGAAGCAAAGCCCCCCAACCAGTGTTGCGACGCGTACCATCGCTTGGGTCATCGGGGGTATCGTGACCCGCTTGACCACGCCAATTTTCCGTGACGGTACGTTCGTCGGGAACTGCGCGCGCTTCCGGTCGGCCGAATTTTCCTCCTGCGGGAGCTGCTGTGACGGTCCCCTCGAGGCCATCTTGCGGTCGTGCCTCGAGGGTGTGACTCCCGTCAGCGCTACGGACGGCGCATGATGGAACAGCACCTTCCTCTGCGGTGGCAGGATCGCCTTCACGTGGCGATCCAGAAACGTGGTTCCGAGGATACAGTCCACGGCAAGGTTGGTGACGACCAAGCACGGTACGCGCGCGACGAACTCACCAATCCGGACGTACAGCTTGAGCTCGCCGAGGGCCTTCATCGACCTACTCGAAGCGTCGATGAGCGGCGGGCTCCGCGCGGACTGGATGGCAGCGAGCCACGGTTCTGCCACACAGCGTAAGTGGATTAGATTCGGGCCGGCGCCCGAATCTAGAACCGGCGTGATGGCGCGCATCATCGCGCGTCGTCGTCCGACCGTTGCGGTGACCTTATAATTTTGCTTCTTGAAGAAGCAAATTGCCGCTTCGTCCGTTTGGCTCTGCGATTGCGCGCGTAACGAAGCGGTCGACGGGGTGCCTTGTTTATTGAGGTTTGGCACGGGGAGGATCGTCGACGCCTCTACGCGTCCTCCCCGGCTTCCCCCGTCAACCCAAGGTCCTCGGGCCCCTCGTCCGTCAGCAGTAGCGCGGGTTCTTCCGATTGGACGGTCTCGCGCGGCTCGACCACGTTGATGCCCGTGGGAGCCTGCGCACGCGAATTTCGCCACGCGGTCGGCGGTTGACGCTCGAACAGTGAACCCGGGCGGAGACCTTGACGGATCCAAAGCTTTTGATAATTGGCCTCGCGGGCCTGCAAAAGCTTCGAACGCAGCGCGCTATCCGCCACCACAGGACATTGCTCCTGTCGGTGGGTCAGGTCCAGACAGAACCGACACGGCGGGGGTGCAGGTAATCCTTGGTTGAAGAACCGGACCCGCTGGTTCTGTACTGGCCTTCCGTACGGATGTGCGCGCGCGTCACCGTGTTGGGCGGGCGCCATCGGTGTGCCCGCCGGGGACGAGGCAGGTGACGGATGGTAGCTAGTCGGCGGCGAGCTAAGCGAGCTCGGCGTCGCCACCTGGTCCGTCACCGCCAGTATCTCCTCCGTTTCGGTTCCGCGCGCTGTCAGGAGTTCAGATAGGGACTCGACCGACAGCACGGGCCTTGTCCGCGCGTTGCGCGTGAATCTTCTCACCGAATCGGACGGTGCTTGAGGCGACGCGAGCGAGGTCGCCTGTCTTCGAGCAAAGCGGTGCGTCTCGCCTATCACTTGCGCGTAGCATGCCACCGCTTGGTAGTGCACGCCCGGATGCGTCGCGAGAAATCCTAGCACCGCGATTGGATCTTGACGACCGAACGTGTGGGTTTTCAGCTGGACGTCCAACTTCTTCCGATAACGGTTTACTCGCCGCGCAGTACTCGCGTCGTAGCGCGCGCTGCGATTTTCCAGCCTATACGTGCGGTAGGCGACGGCCTTGGTGAACAGGTCGTTCAGCGGCCTGATCACCGGCAACCGTTTCGGATCCCGCCTCGGGGCAGACCGGCGGTCTCTGCCCCTGCAATGGCGGTCTCCTTCTCCGCAGGGGCTACTGTAGCCCTCCGGATCGGAGTCTTCTCGCCGGAACCGACGTCGGTCACGCGCATTGCGGCCTCTGCGGTCGCTTCTGCGCGATCCGTCCGACTCGGTGTCCTCGTCATCGGAGGGGTATCCACCTCCTCCGGCATCGCGGTATCGCGTATAGCGTCCTTCGCGGTTATCATCGGAGGGGTATCCACCTCCTCCGGCATCGCGGTATCGCGTATAGCGTCCTTCGCGGTTATCATCGGAGGGGTAACCGACCCCTCCGGCATCGCGGTATCGCGCGTAGCGTCCGTCGCGGTTCTTGCGCCTCGCCCTGTGGCGACGTCTTGTGTCTTCTTCCTCGGAGGGGTTTTCTGTACCCTCCGAGGTGTAGCCTTGAGCGCCGGGTGCGCTTCTTCTGCTTGACCGATACGGCTGTCGCTTTTCTGTCGCGAAGCGCCCCAGGCGGTTTTCTGTCCGGCGGGGGCCAGCCGTATCGGCGAGTACGGGAGGGCCATTTTCGGTGGGCCCTCCTGTAGCACCATAAATTAGTGGGAGGTAAATGGTCTTAACCTCCCGGTGAGGGGCCATTGTACCGATCCCGGGTGCGGCGCCGATCGGTTCAGCGTGCGTTATCGTAGAATCCGGAGCGGTTGAGTCGCGCTGCTCGCGTACGTCGACTCCTGCTCCGGCGAACGTCGTGGCCAGACGATTGGCCACGGCGGAGCTGATCGCTCCCTTTAGAGCCGTGCCGGACGGTGAGTCTTCATCCACAGTGGTGAGCGCGGTCACCACCTCGCATTGGACTTGAGCGGGTAGAAGTTCGTCCAAAAGCGGTGGTATCGCGCTGCGTACGTGCGCGTCCACGAGCGCGGGCACCGTTGGGTCGAGGCATACGCGCGCTACCTGGGGGAGTTCCGTAGCGAGGAACTCCTCGACCCAGGCCTGGATGCGCGGCTGAATCGCGTCGACCATCCATTGGACGCGATTCTCAGTGCCTGCAGACACGGCCGGCGTAACATCCGATGCGGACGCTCGCGTGCGGCCCGGTCGCGGTGGCGGTCGCTGCAGGGCTTCCGGGGTTTTAACCCGGGGGCGCAGTGCGCCACTGCCACTGCGGGTGCTCAGGCGCCCGGAGGCGGAATCTCCCCCTTCTTCCGGTCGGTTCATCGTCGAATACGCTTCGCGATCGACGCGGTGATTTCTTAACCTTTTCCGTCCGTACGGTTCTGCGCGCGATCGAGCGACCACGCGTGCGGCTCAACCTCGAGAGTTATCCCCTCCACAAGAGTACCAAATGTGGGATAACTCCTCTCCGCCCTGGGTTGGGTGAGAGGCGGAGGCTTTAGCGAGGGAGCACGCGGCGCGGACGCAACGCGCCAATTGAACCGATCGGACGAGCTCGCGAAAAGGGAGTGGCTCACTGGCCGGTTACGCGCAGTCGCCCCGTGGTGCGTGAACGGGAGCGACCGGTAACGGGTTAGAAGCCAGCGCGCGCGACGGACAACCGAAAACGGACGTACGTAGGCGCAAAAGGGACGGGGGCGAGCTTGCCCCAGTTTACCGGTAGGGACGGGTGTCAGGTCGTAACCCCTCAGAGGGACGCCTCGGACACCTGTCCCAGTACAGTAGTACAGTACTTGCCGCCTAGTGCGTGCCAGGTACTGTACACAATTAAAAAGCTAGCGCCATAATTACTACTACCGCACGGACGCTGCTACTACACGTGTGCATTACTGTACACGCGTGTTGCTTACAGACTACCGCACGGACGACACGTGTGCTAACGCGCACACGTAATACGCGTCGACTACCGCACGGACGACACGTGTGCTACTGTACACGTGCGCCACGCCACGGCCGGTTGGTCAACGCGCGCGCTCCCTACACGTGGGCACACCCGCCCACGTGTGCACCGTGCACGGCCGCACGGTTAATAACCTCCCCGCGCGCTCGCCGGTCGTTATACTACACGCTGCACCTCTCCTTTGGCGGGGGCAGCGTGGACAAGTTCCAACCATACTCTAAAAAGACGTACACATAGCCAGGCTTTTACAAGCCCAGACCGTGTGCAGAAAGCAGTCATCTCCTGGCTGCCTCCTCGCGAGGACTGGTCTTGAAGCAACCCAGATTGTGCTGGCGTGGAGCAATTCATGTCTTCGACTAGCGCAATGGACGTGAGTGGGCGAACGTACAATACTGTACAAACACACGCACAGGCTTGTTAGCATGGATATTGTATCAGATATTTTACACTACAACGCCCCTACTGTCGGCCCCTTCACACCGGTGAGATGGGTCGGCTACACATGATTTCTCCAAAGAAAGACATGAAGATGCATGAATTGGAACCGGATACGTTGAAATGCGAGACCAGAAAGAAGATCATAATATGTTTTAACCAGTGCCCTCTCTCCGTTTCGACATTCTGTTCCTCGCCATGAAGCGTGCTGATGGGACGCGATCGGCTTTTTACAGTGCCATTGAGTGATAACTCGTACCTACGTGAGAGGCCTTTGAGCTCAAACGTTAAGCATGTTTGTCATCGTTTCACGCCGAGGCGCGCTGCCAAACCTTCTGTGGTTGACACGCTTGAACGGCGTTTCAAGCCGGGGCGCATTCTGGTCGGTTGCAGTTGCCAAGCTTCAAGGGCGGGACGTTGCCCGTGTTTAAAACTCCGCCCCACCTCACAAACGCACCGAACGTTGAAAACGGACCCAAATGGAACTCCCCGCAAATTCTCCCGCATTTCGGAAAATAGTTATTTCCCCCCGCTCCAGCCGCCCCCTCCCACCGGACCCCTTCCCCTCCCCCCTCCCTTCCGCCCCACCCACAAGCCACCGCATCTCCGCCCTCCTCTGCCATGTTGAGCGCGAAAGCCTGCAAAGATGATACAGCCAACTTGCAAGGCAGTTTATCGCGCAATACGTTTTCGAGGAGGACAGCAAAGTAAATTGCCTGATTGGATGAAGAGTGATATTCCGGGGATCCTAGGATTCCCGGAATATCACTCTTCAGCTGAAACTACACGGATTGTGTCATGGCGATCATGTGCAAGGGCAGAGCGGACGAAACACGCACTTTGCGGGAAGGAATTGTCTATTTCTGCAGTAGAAATAAGCAGGAAACCGGTCCGAAATAGCAGATATAATCCGATTGCAGGGAGGAATGGTGATGTGCAAATGCGTTGTATGTCGGGTACTGATGGCGGTGGAAGAGTGGCTGGTCAGTAGCCGTAGCTACGAATGGACCACACGGTACCTTCACACTGGAGAGTCCATGAAGAAAGGTAGACCAGCAGTTTGTCGGACATTGAAAATATGAGTTGTGAATGTCTGGGAAGGGCGGGAAAGTACAGCGTCGGTGGTGGTACACGTGTGGAAGTTTAATCAATGTCGATGGTGTAGTATAACACCCCCCAACGGAGGGGGGGTGTACTTAGCTCGACGTAGACCCCGTACGAGGGGCCAGAAGACGGGGAGAACACACAGCTAACGAGACAGAGAAGCGGTCCCTAGTAGCGTGGTAGAGCGGGACGGTCGGGGACGAGCGTACGCGCGGGCCGATCTACGCCTCGACGCCCCGGAGCAGCGCTGGGTAACGTACCAGCGCTGACAGGCGGAGGCGGATTTAGGCTCGCTCGCGTACGCGGCTGTCCCCTACCCGCTTTGTCCCGGTTAACGCGCGCGAAGGTGGATCGCGCTCGTTGGTTAAGCTGGAAGACGGACCTAGGCGGTAGGTCGTGGACAAGTCCGTGCTTGTCCCTCTCACCGCCGCCGGTCCGCTCGAGTATTTAATATATCAAGTAATCCTAACTTATTACAGTACAGTACGGGCTGTACTGTAGTGCTACTGTAGTCAGCACGGGCCGTCCCGTGCTGTCTGTACACGTGTTGTACACGTATAGTACTCGTGGGTATGCGCGCTTCCTACACGTGTGGTACACGTGTGCACGTGCGTGCGCGCGCCCCTGTACACGTGGGGTACATGCGCGGTACACGTGTGCGCGCGTGTGGCTCATATTGATCTAATCTAAATCTAATCGTGAACCGCCGTTATGCCACAGATGGTTGGAGCGTTGGCATGCGCGGGCTACAAGGGGAGGCAGCACACGAAGGGTCAAAGACTTAGAAGTGTGGATGGACATGTCATCAGTTTCTGCATCTTAAGCAGAAACCAGCACGATAGAAACCACAGGACGCAATCAAAAGGCTGAGCGGGACAGAACACTTGACCAAGGGATGTTACTGACCAAGGGATATTACTGTACAAAAGGGAGTTGCCTAGGGAGGAAAGGGTGGAAAGGGTGGAGGATGCCTTTCAGAACGTTGTGCTCATGAGAGACTAGCGATATGGTGGGTGAGGTGTGTAGAGAAAGGACGTCTACGTACGACTGATGTTGAAATGACGTGCTGTGTTCCGGGTGCTACTCCAATGCCTCATCGAGATCCTCTTTTCTAAAGTCACAAAGCAACTCTGTACGAAACGGCGTGAGATACAAGCACTGTGCTCTGTTTGGGCACGGGCGCAATGGTGCAAGGTGAAGGCTGAAGCTTGAAGGTGTTGTGAGGGGGATCGGCGGCGGCGGACGCAGGGTTTCTGGCCGGGGTGGTAAGGCATTACATTTCCGCCTATGCTCATTATGCAACTCGCAACCGTGGCAGATACGGTAATGCAATACCCCGCTTTCCAACACTAATGTTGCTCCCCTACATTGCCACGGCCCTTTTTTGCAGAATGCAAGAAGCCAACCGTGTGGTTCATAGATTTACTGAGGGATAAGGAGGCTTGGGATATAGGGAGTGATGAGGTGTCGGCTAGGGCAGGCAACTAATTTACTGCGATGAAAGGTTTCGATTTTACTCGTATCGCCGGTGACGGCGTGTCTTTACCTAGGTATATCAATTAAAGAACTTTTACAAGGATGGGGTACTGAAGTCCCGACAGAATGACTCGGATCATTCGTGGAGTCACAGCACCACCTGATACTTAGAACCCAAACTTCTTCGCCGGAGGCTTAAAATATTTATAGGCAACCCTCTCGCTGCCACAGATGGTCAATTATCAACGCCCTAGTCCTCATATGTCCTTGGTGGTCTTTCATTTTTGCCGATGTGGCGCAAAGAGCCGAAAGGTTTCCAACCGGGGCAGTCGCAGGTCCCACCGTGTTTCCTTGCTCACCCCATAAAGGGGTAGCATCATTCCCTATTACAAATCTAGAGAATGGTTGTTCGCGAAAAGGGGGGTCATTGTCGTCCTGTCTGTCCTCACCGCACATGTTATGGAGTATGATACAACAATTCATTACGTCATGCATGAATGACGTACTCCAAAACCGTCCAGGACGAGAAATAATGTTCCATTTCGACTGCAAAACACCAAACGCTCGCTCCACATCCTTACGAGCAGCTTCTTGGTGTCTCGTCATACACTTTTCTTTCTCTGTTAATGGTTCAGCTACGGTGTGTACAAAAACCGGCCACTTAGGATAGATCCCGTCCGCTATCCAGTAGGGGACATTTCGCTTGACGCCCATTATACTGTACTCGATAGGAGGGGGATAGTTTCCATTTGCAATGTTATTTAACAAAGGGGATACCTCAAGTACGTTTATATCGTTCTTACAGCCTGGCATCCCTAAAAAGGCATGCCAAATCCAGAGACTGATCAGCAATTGCCTCTAGAGTGACAGAAGCAACTCCCTCTTTTCCTTGGTATTGGCTGTGCCACGCGGTGGGGCAATTCTTCCACGCCCATTTACAGCAGTCGATGCTTCCAAGCATCCCCAGCAACCCGCGTTTTTCTGAAAGCGCAAGGATCCGCACCATATCATCACTAGTGGGGTGCCGCATATATGTAGGATTGTACGCCGCAATTATTCCTCTGGTAAAATGTTGTAAGGTTTTCGAGACTGCAGACCCACTCATACGGACGTACTCGTCCAAAGAGTCTGCAGCGGATCCGTATGCAAGCATGCAAAGAGCTGCTGTGCCTTTTTGATAGCTTTATAAGCCTAGCATTCCGGTGCAGTCCTTCCGTTGAACAAAATATCTATCATTCTTCGCAAGGGTGTCCATGATATTTTTGAATCTTTTTCGAGTTATGCGGAACCGTCTTTGGAAAAGGTCATCATTGTACGCAGGATTTTCGGTAAAGTAGTCTCGGTGGAGCCTTTCGGCGCCACTGTGTCGATCGCGGTCTATGTTAGGGGCTTTTCCAGGTCGAGAGCGGCCGGCGGGATTTTCTTCGTCACTGCTGCTTTCAGAGTGAAGCCGATTTGTAGTTTCAATGTCGTAGTTGTCAAATGCGTGTTCCCGCCATGTGAATGACATTGACATTCTCGAGGCTGATAAGGGAGGGTTGAATGAGCGCCTGACTGGTTCTGTGGGTACGGTACGAGGGAGGGTATGATGATAGGTACGACGTGATGACGATGGGTAGGACGGTGTGAGAGTGAGTAAGGTACGGTACGAGGGAGGGTGTGAAGATAGGTACGAGGGTAGTAGGAGGATGGGTACGACGGTCCGGGAGTGAGTACGACGGTGTGAGAGTGAGGGCCAGTCCTAACAAAGGACTTTTTTCTCTTTTTTCCTTTCCCTCGCCCCGTTTTTATTGAGTTCTTCACTAAAATCGGAAGCACATTGCTGTAGTTTTTACTGTAATGCCATCCCAAAGTTCCACTTCTCGGAAATGGAACAGAGTCTGGACGGTCTGCAGATCCATGCAGCATGGAAGGTACAGCAACGCCTCCTCGCGCATGCACATGGCCCAGTCTGACTCCCTGTAGCTCGACAAAAGCAAAGCTGGACGACGTGTTGCTATAATGAGGTCCCTCGATGTGCATGACCAAAACGGTCATGATAGATCAGCAACCGCCAGTATCCAACACAGTCCTCCCCAGCACTCCCTTTCCTTCGTCAGGGTTTCAAACTTCTTCTCTACCAATGAAGTTAAGTCCTGAAATCCACCGCCGAATTGAGCTCGTCCTATTGCGAATGCGCCGTAGAAGGATGTTTTTGTACCTGCTCGCGGCTGCGGCAATTCTTCTCAATTCCAAAAAAGACAAGAAAACGCGGAAAGTACGCCTGGAATTGCGTTTGCGGGAATAACTGACGTTTGAAAATTTGACTCTGGTTTATGATGACGCTTTGTTCTGCAGGGCTTTCAGAATGCCACGCCAAGCGTTTCATGAATTGCTTAGTAGCGTTAGGCAGTCTCTCCAGAAGAATATCGAAATGGGACGACGGGCAAAACGACGGACCATTCCACCGGATGTACGCCTTGCCGGGACGCTGAGGATGATGGCTGGCGCAAGTTATCTAGACTTAATGGGTACTTATCAGATGTCTAAGACATCAGTTTACAATGTGTTTCATTCTACGTGTACAGTATTGTCAGAAAGATTGCAGCTGCCCGGGTTGCCGTCCACAGTGTCTGGTTTACGTCACTCGGCAAAAACTTTCAAGATGTCTCGTAATCCCCCGTCTCCGCTTTCCGGTTGCGTTGGCGCTTTGGACGGTATAGCCATCAAAATCAAGAAGCCCGCGTGGTGCCACGCACCGAGCACTTTCTTTTGTAGAAAGCTGTATTATGCTTTACCTGTGCAGGCTGTAGTTGACGCTGACTATAGATTTTTATGCTGCTCGGCGCGTTGCGTAGGTTCAACTCATGACTCTGTGGCCCACACTGTATCGGCACTTGGGCATTATCTAGAATCTGGCAAGTTGCATTTCGAGTGTTGGATAGCGGGGGATGAGGCATATGTTTGTACGGAGTCTCTGATTACGCCCTTTCCTGCAGCCAGTGCGACGGACGCGGAAGACGCATTTAATTATTATCATTCTTCCCTCCGAATGCATGTAGAGCAAGCTTTTGGGATGCTAGTCGGTAAGTGGAGGATCTTGAGCCAACTCAGTTTTTCGCTACACACTAACGCGCGTTTAATTGTTCTTTCTATGAAGTTGCATAATTTTGTTCTGGATCGTGCAGATGTGAGGATTACGAGAAGTTTTACTGGGGAAGAATTGGCCGAACTGGGGGGCGATGAGCAGGGTTGGTATCGCAGGATGAAGGATGACGCCGCAGAGATTGTGGCGAATACCAAGGGAGCCCGTCGTGAGCTGTCTAGAAAACGGAGGAGCATGGTTGACATTATAGAAAGAAAGGGCCTATCGAGACCACCGGTGATAGATGCAGAGGGCCTCCGAAAAAGAAGTCGAAAGTAGTTAGCCTGTGTTTTTACCTTGTCATCGTGGCCGAAACCAGTGTGGGTTGGCGGTGGGAACGCGCAAGTCCTATCAAGGCTCGGTCTCCTCGCTGGGCTTGCTAGCGCGTGTAGTCTAGGATGCAGGTCACTGCCACTACCTTAAAGAGCCGCCATGCCGCATGCATCGGACGACTGTGAAAAGCCGCGGTTTCGCGCCTCCTATTCTCGACCTTCTGCTTGCGGAGGGGGGTCAAACCTCCGGCGCCCTTCGCAGTCACCGTATCACCAACGCGCGCGGCTTTTTCTCGCATACATGAGCAGTTCGGGGCGGTCCAGGTCGCCTTGTCCTGGCTGTTAAGCCTTCGGTGGGGAGGCCCGCGCCCGTTGAGCCACAATAGCAGTGGGGCGCCCTTGTCTGGCCAAGCAATTGCTGGCGACAAGTCATCCAGCAACCATTGGTTGCTGGGGTTGGCAACCCCAGCCGGCCTTCGGTCACGCCTCACGCCCACACGTGTCCACATGTCGCACCCCGTGCGAGATTTCGTGGCGCGTCTATGTGCATAACTCGGCCCTCCCCCGCCTCGACGCCCACGTGAAATTTGCGACAGTCGTTTGCTAGCATTTCACACTCTGTTTAGGAAACGGAGCACCACCGGACGGCAGAAGGGTACCCAGAGTTCAGCTTTTTGAAATAAAATGCCTCCTTGGCATCGATCATGAAATGGAGAGAAGCCGGGGAGGCTGCTCTCTAGTTCATGATCGATGATGAAGTGGCTTCGCCGAAATCCCTTTCCTGTGAACCACCCCGCCCTCGCTCCCTCCCCCCCGCCACCAACCCCCCTTCCCCCCCAAATATGACCACGTCCCCTCCTCCCCGCCGCCCCTGCCTCGCGCCCGACCACCACGCCCCATCACCATCTTCCTCACCTCCTCAGTACCGTGACCAACACACATCCTCCGACATGCTATTGTCCCCGCCACCGCGTCATCCTTCTAACATCGACACCGACACAGTCTCTCCCCGCATCCTCCATCCCTTCCATATCTTTCGTTTCATATCTCAATCCAGCCCCCTCCATCCCCCCCTCCCTCCTCCCATATTCCTTCCCCCCTTCCTTTACCCCCGGCCCTAGGCGTGTCATGTCCGCATACCCACTTATCGCCTTGACCGTCAACTCGCCCCCGGGCTTGCCCGCTTTCACCACCAAGCGACTTGGCACAGAGCTTGCATATCACCCGGAGCTCTCCTGTGGGAACCCCGACAAATTCCATTTCGCCATGGACCCTACCTCGCACCCTCACCACCACCACCACGATCACCCCGAGCCCTCCTCCCCGCATCCCGCCGTCCCCGCGTGTAACGACCGCGCCGCCCCCGGCCCC
Organism: Chondrus crispus; assembly: GCF_000350225.1. NCBI lineage: Eukaryota > Rhodophyta > Florideophyceae > Gigartinales > Gigartinaceae > Chondrus > Chondrus crispus. The sequence continues at coordinate 106,177 of NW_005178942.1, forward strand.
AAGGAACCTCACCCCACCTCCCGCTCCACCGCCATGCACGACGCCGTGCGCGCCATCCAGCAAGACCCCGCCCTCTCCGAGTCCCAGCAGGCCGAGCGCATCCGCAATCTCTTCGCTGGGGCCCGCCAGCGCGCCCTCAGCCGCGAACCCGACCTCACCCGCCACCTCACCCAACGCTTCTCCGGCAAGGGCGTTTCCAAGTGCTGCGAAAACTACACGCGCAACTGCTGGCTCAAGGCCGCTTGCTGCGGCAAGTACTACCCTTGCAGACGCGGCCTCGATGAGGATGAGGACCACGAAATCGACCGCCACGCGGCAGAGCTGGTCGTCTGGGTCGCCTGCGGCGACCAGGACAAGCCCGTCGCCGACAATTGCCGCTCGTGCGGCGTCGTGTTTCAAACACGGCGCCGGACGAGCGGCACTTGTTGCCAAGTTGGCAGGTACTTTTGTGGCGCGTGCAAGTTTTTTGATGACTCCAAGGGGAAGGAGGTGTACAATTGCCACCGGTGTGGCATCTGTCGCGTGGGTAAGGGGCTCGGAATCAAGGTAAGGCAGAGATCCCGAAGATGGTACTGTCGACGGACGGGCACGCGTTGTTGAAAGCGCTGCTGCGTACCAACCCATTACGGCAGCCAACATGCCAGGCTCTACGCAAGTTCAGGATTTTCGCGGGCATGGAATTGGACGGGCCGAGCCACGAGGTGCCTCACAAAATTCTGTCAAGAACGTGACGGACAAGATTGGGCATCCGTTTTACACGCAGGCTCAACACACCCCGACTTTTGTTGTAGCGCACCATCATACATGACTACCCACTGCATAATTATCCCTCGTCCTGATCGTCGTTGACTTCTCGCTGCACCTATTTCTCGTATCTATCATTAACGCGCGCGAATGCTTTCAGAGAGTCGCTGTAGTGCCTCTGAAGTAGTTCGATGTATTCCGTCGGAGCATGTCTGGATTTCGCAGCCTCCAGTTTCAAAACTGAATACTCTAGCACGTTTACGAGGTCCTGCTTGTCCTTCGACCACTGCACTTCCCGCGACACCACGCTCTTTTGTTCACCCGAATTCCAATGCCGGCTTATCTCCTCTTCCCGTGAGACGGACTCCCTTATCGCGCTTGTCACCTCTGTGATCAAGTTTCCGGCAGCTTTGTCAGTGTTTCCACTTAAGCTCCTACGGTGGCGCCCCGTTGTAGACTCCGACTCTGCAGGCCGGACCCCATCATTAACGACTCGCATGTGCAACGATGGTACACCCTCATCGAAACCACCATCCATCATAGCTCGAGATGAATTCCGCACGAATTCATCGTCACAATTTGGCGTCCTCAGCCCGGAAACTTTAAAAAAAACAAGCATCCGCTTTCCCAAAGCCGTAAGGCTATGTCTTCCATTATCCAACGTCGGCAAGAAACTCCTAAAATTTTCCAGATCGTTTTGTCCCGAACGCTCCCACCTATCTTTGTAGACAGTGAACCCAGTGCGTGTCCGCGCATACTGGTCCTTAAGTACAGATGCCGCTCTAACGCAAAGAGGTGGAAGACTCGGTTCGGCGTCCTCGACCCATCCATCAAAAGAGTACTCAATATGCTCAGAAGGGTCATTAAAGCGATCAGCGATTCTTGCCCTGAAACTGTCCCGAGATCTTCCTGCGTCAAGCTGCGCTCTTGTCAGCTCTTGCTGTAACAAATGGATAAATTGGCGACAATGTTCATTATGGCGGAGCATTATGATAAGCCTAGAAAATTCGGAGAGTGTAAAAGCAGGTTCACTTCCCGCCGAACTTGTGCCTAATTCAGTCGTATCACCCTCTCTTAGATCACCAGCAGCATCCAACACAGTGTCAACCTCTGCATCTGAGGGAGCAGGGTACACACGCGCGCGCTTGGAAAGGACGGGGTTGTCTATTTTCATCATAAACTCATCAAAAGAGGGGCAAAATGGATTGGATGAGATCGTCTCTCTAAAAGGAGTACCTTCAATATGAAGAAAAACCACATAGCGATAGTTTCTCAACATGATCTCGTTGAGTTTTCCGTGTGCTTTCCTCTTCCAATGCCTCGCCATTTTTTGATGCTTCTTCTTCTTCAGGGATTTAAAGTATGAGAACATGAGACGTCTGTCCTTGACCTCGGGTGTTTCTGGAGCAGCTCGACTCTTCCCCTGAGAATGTGGGTCGAGCACCCGGTCATTGCGAGCAGTATTATTGTCCTGACCAGACGCGCCGATACTTGGCGGAAATGACGGGGGGTTCACGAAAAGCTTACAGGGAGATGGAGGACAAGGGGAACCAAAAACGGAGCTTGCCCCTGGGTTCTGGGGAGGGGGTATGGAAGGAGATTCATTGTGTTCCTGCGCGAAGCTGGCATCGAGTACACGTGCAGTGTTGCAAGCCATCTGATCGGCAGCTCGGTGTGTTGCAGGTCGTGTCTGCGTAAAATGTCGAGGAGATCGCCGGAGTGCAAGCGAGGAGCGGGGAGCTTTGGAAATAGTATTACGCGCCCTTGTCATGGCGCTTGACTTGTGTGCGTTTCTTCGGACAGAGAGGGAGAACTTCTAGCATATAAAGGGCGCGGAGAAAGGCGAAGACGAAGGCGGGTGAGGGCATGGCGGCGAGCTGGGCGGTTCGGGCGGGGAGGAGCTGGGAAATGTAGATGCGGCAAAATGGCGGGTTCAAAATCGCGTGACCGCGCGTCACTGTATGTCACCGTAGTGGGCACTGGGCCGCCTCTGATGGGCGCCCGACGGCTACGATTTGAGGCCGTGAGGGGCGCCGGGAACCGTTCCTGTGCACACGCTTCTGTAAGCGAGCTAGCATTTGGGGGACTACAGCGCTCACTCTATAAAATGGCGGGAGAACGTACTGTGTCTGGTTTGTAAAATGCTAGAAAGCGACTGTCGCAATTTCACGTGGGCGTCGTGCATGGCGGTGGAGCGGGAGGTGGGGTGAGGTTCCTTGGGGCCGGGGGCGGCGCGGTCGTTACACGCGGGGACGGCGGGCTGCGGGGAGGAGGGCTCGGGGTGATCGTGGTGGTGGTGGTGAGGGTGCGAGGTAGGGTCCATGGCGAAATGGAATTTGTCGGGGTTCCCACAGGAGAGCTCCGGGTGATATGCAAGCTCTGTGCCAAGTCGCTTGGTGGTGAAAGCGGGCAAGCCCGGGGGCGAGTTGACGGTCAAGGCGATAAGTGGGTATGCGGACATGACACGCCTAGGGCCGGGGGTAAAGGAAGGGGGGAAGGAATATGGGAGGAGGGAGGGGGGGATGGAGGGGGCTAGATTGAGATATGAAACGAAAGATATGGAAGGGATGGAGGGTGCGGGGAGAGACTGTGTCGGTGTCGATGTTAGAAAGATGACGCGGTGGCGGGGACAATAGCATGTCGGAGGATGTGTGTTGGTCACGGTACTGAGGAGGTGAGGAAGATGGTGATGGGGCGTGGTGGTCGGGCGCGAGGCAGGGGTGGCGGGGAGGAGGGGACGTGGTCATATTTGGGGGGGAAGGGGGGTTGGTGGCGGGGGGGAGGGAGCGAGGGCGGGGTGGTTCACAGGAAAGGGATTTCGGCGAAGCCACTTCATCATCGATCATGAACTAGAGAGCAGCCTCCCCGGCTTCTCTCCACTTCATGATCGATGCCAAGGAGGCATTTGATTTCAAAAAGCTGAACTCTGGGTACCCTTCTGCCGTCCGGTGGTGCTCCGTTTCCTAAACAGAGTGTAATGTTGAGAGAACCAATGTTTTGATCTGCATGTGCTCGTATTTGGATTTAATTCCACGCTTTCATTGTACTGCAAGTGCCACTGCACCGCATCGAGTCCATGGAATTTTAGTAGTGTGCATATGGACTGAGTGTGGACTGGTACTTCCTTTAGCCAATGGATTTCGACCAGTTTGCAGAATTACCAAGCATTACAGTGGTTCTGTGTAGCATTCGTTGTGGCATGCGATTAATTTAATGAAATGACCCGGCCAATAGCGTGACCGCAACTGGTTGAAGAAAAAAAAAGAAAAGAAAAGCGCCTGTTAGGACTGGCCCTGAGTATGATGGGACTGTACTGTATTTGGTTCTCACCGGTGGGAATGCCTTTTTCGAACTATCAAATAACCAAATACCCAAACAACCAAGAATCAGGGAGCCAACCAAATGCCAGAAAAAGCATGCCAAGTGTTGTTATTTGATAATTTGATCACGTACCGGTGGGGATGCTCCTACCTCCTCTCTACTCGTGAGGTACAAGAGGGTTGCCCTAAAAATGGAACAAAATACAAATTTAAATGGAAAATCTCCTTCTGGTCACTCTTTTGAACCAATTCTTTTTGCCCTCGGCATCATACAGCCGTTTCACTGGCAGCAACAAATAACAGGAAATGACGACAAACAGAAGTATTTCTGCCACATATCCACAAAAACATCAAATACGCCCGAAATGTCCCTAATAGTGGAACACGGCGCATGAAAACCGTCATACACGATCATTTATTTGAAGCAAAAAGTCTATCAAATCTCTCCATTAGCTTCAAGCTCCCACTGATCAACCGACAGATTATTAATCGGATGACGACGCTGCTCCTCATCTGTCAAATTACACATTCCAATACGTGAAGCCTTATTCAACACTGTCCGCTCTGCGGAAATTTTGCGACGAACCTTCAGAGGTCGCGGCATCTTGTACGGCTCATCGTACAGTGATGAGCGCAACAGTGCAGCGCTGTGTTCCAATTGACGACGATCTGCACGCCTACGGCGTGATTCAATAGCAAACTTGGCCTCGCTCGTAACTGACTTCACAAACTTCGCCTCTCTCCTCCCCCTTTCCATGTCCTCCTTGAAGAAAATTGCACGCATGACATCCGGTGATGTTAACTGCAAGCCTACCCTCGTGTCCACAAACCCCTTTTAAAAACCACGGTAATACTCCCTGTCTTTCCCTCCTCTTCTCTCTCCTCTCCTCCAACATTATGGCCATGTCATCTGCATTCTTAAAAACCGATGGACAGCTTTCGGATAATGGCCTCGACGTGCCTAACACCCTTCCGGGATCTAGCGGACACAAGCCACATTTAGCAAACGCCTGAGTGATATTTCGCATTGTAAAGGAAAGAAAGTATGCTTCTCTCATTATTTTGCAAAAATCAAAGACGTCGAATACATTTTTCTCCAATGTAGGGGACATCTCATTCAATAGACGGTTGGTTGTTGCTTAAAATGGACCAAACACGCCCACATCAAGTGGCTGCGTGGTGCCACTTGTGTGTGTTGGTATTGCAAAGGCAATCACATTCCCATCATCGAGGACTTTTAGGGCTTCATAGGACATATGGCTTCTGTAACCGTCGTACAGAAGCAATACCCTGCGGCCGTCACGAGTGAAGTCTGCAACCTCATCTACGAAAAGCCTTGCCCAGTTCACAAACACTTGCTTGTCTACTCCTCCTCCCTCCACACGCATAAGAACACGGCTGAGTCGCGGTAAGCAGTCTGCAATTGTCTCTATCATCTCGAGTACGTCTTTTTCAATGACTCGATACTGTAGCTTTTTACCTTTGAAAATAAAAACTGGTTTGGCGTAGCTTCCATCCGCAAAAACAATCGGCATCGACGTTATTCGGCTTTTGTAGGTAAACTCAGGAAGCTTGCTCTCAAGCTTTGTAGAGCGCGTGCCATAGTCCTTCCGTTTGGTCGACCCTAGCCTGTCTCTATCTGGACTGAATCCAGATTCGTCCAGGTTTGCCACTCTTTGTGGGTCAATGTTGTTATTTTTTATGACAGCTTCGATCTCAACAAAGTAGGTTGTCAAGTTGTTTGCGTTTGTAGAGGAAAGTCGTTTGCTTTCTTGGCCGGTCACTCTTCCGAACTTGATCCGGTTTTTGTGACGAGCCTCGAAGCCGCTGGCATATTTTTTCGAAGGACGACCGTTCAAAAACGGCAGAGCTGCTCTCCGTTCCACGCTAAAAGTTTGACAGAATAGTTCAACGCAGTCTAAGAGGTCTTCTCGCGAAAGGGGGTATCCACTGTAGTATAACGACGGACGCGCGAGCGGGGAGATTATTAACAGTGCGGCCGTGCACGGTGGACACGTGGGCGGGTGTGCCCACGTGTAGGGAACGCGCGCGTGCCGAGCGGTCGTAATCTGGCGTACGTGTACAGTAGTGCACGTGCCAGCCAAGCGGTAGTCTGTTAGTATTACGCGTGTACGCTAGCACACGTGGCATCCGTGCGGTAGTCTGTAAGCAGCGCGTGTGTACAGTGGTACACACGTGTAGCTGCAGCGTCCGTGCGGTAAGTAGGAATTGAGGCGCTAGTTTTTTAATGGCGTACAGTACCTGGTACGCACTACGCGGCAGGTACTGTACTACTGTACTGGGACAGGTGTCCGAGGCGTCCCTCTGAGGGGTTAAGACCTGACACCCGTCCCTACCGGTAAACTGGGGCAAGCTCGCCCCCGTCCCTTTCGCGCCTATATACGTCCGTTTTGGTTGTATATCGCGCGCGCTGGCTTCTAACCCGTTACCGGTCGCTCCCGTTCACGCACCACGGAGCGACTGCCCGTAACCGGCCAGTGAGCCACTCCCTTTTCGCGAGCTTGTCCGATTTGTTCAATTAGCGCGTGGCGTCCACGCTGCATGCTCCCTCGCTATAGAATCCGCCTCTCACCCAACCCGGGGCGGAGAGGAGTTATCCCACATCCACGTCGTGCGTACTTTACGAGAGTTTCGACAATAATGTTTTCTTCCTCACCCCTTAGTGCGGGTCGGCATCCCTGCCCGGGAACAGGATTGGCAATTGTTTGAGTGGAATATGTGTGGTAATGGCGGTGAAAAGTGGACAATGCCATCCGGCAATTTAAAGCTCCAGTGCGAAATGACGCCCCGCCTTTTTGAACCGCAATGAAGGCCTGCCGTTTGAGGCGTTGAGAGCGTGCTAACCGGTTCTTCGCGATTCCCATGTTGGTTGGTGTCCCAGACGGATGTTCGGTATGGGGAAGAGGTGAGGGGGTGTGGAACAATAAGGGATAAGCACCTGGAGGGTTTTTGTGGCTGGGGAATACATGCTTTTGTGCATCAACTTCTTTGAAAGCCCGGTTTTTGGAGGAACAAGGAAGACGTCCGCCTTTTTTATATGTATGGAAAGCTTACAGTCTGCGCTATCAAATGGGCTACGTGGTTCCGGCATTTGGTGGACAGAGGCATGACTGCATTTTCTGTAAACTTGAGTTCTGGCCTTCTTTGAGATGGCAATCTAGATTTGGCTTAAAATACGCCATTTTTGTCTTGTCATAATTGGGTACCTGTTCCAATATATGGGGAACCTTCTTGTACCACTTCTCTCTTATATAGTCAGCATCTCGCTACTCTCCAGCATCCTGCTGGTCCTCCAGCATCCCGCTGATTCTCCAGCGTCCCGCTAGTTGGTTCTCTCCCCACGACCGTAGCATTCTGCACTCCACGCGTCTGCGCTCGTTTTCTTTCTGATATTCCCAAAGGTCGAGCTTACACTCATCTACGATTCAACCACTCGACCTTTCCCCTCTTTCCCGGAGGTCGCAATGTAAACGCAAACTGCTCATGCAGACATACACGCCACTGCGTGTATTTAATTACCAGCACTCAACAGCCTGTCCTGATTTTACCACAACTGTTACAGTTGTGGTAAAATCAGGACTGCGTATCGGATCTATTTTTGTGAATTTTAAGTTCAATATTTTCCCGGGTAAGGCAAAAATACTGGAGCGAACTTTTTTGTTATGATGCGTGTACTACTGTACACCACCGGGATGAGTTTTAGCCACATGTTTTGCATCAGAACAATCCAATAAGAAGAAGAGAAACTATATATCAACACTTCGAGATACATCCACACAAAATTAAAGAAAAGATTGTAGTGCCACGGGAACCACAGGTTTGGCACTGTCCCCGCTCCACCTCGGAGCATCCGCAAATAAATTTGCAACACTTGGCGTCTTGCACAGTACTGTAGAGAACTGACTCTGATCACTCGTCACATGCGGCATCACCGCAAATGTCTCCACAAGCCCCAGAACGTCGCTAGCCCTGACCACGCTAGCCTTGACCAGGCTATCGACTTGGGGATGGCACCTTCCCATCAACATCCGCGTTCCCCTCTCTCTCTCGCTAACTCTCTCCAGTCTGCCTTCGCCGGTATGTCCGTGGCGCCCACGCCCGCCCCGCAAGATGGGCCCCTTACCGCTGCGCTTGCAAAAGTCCGAGAGCTTGAGCTGTCGCGGGACGCGATGGTGTCTTCCATCGAGTCGCTGAAGGTCTTGGTTTCTAACGAGCGCGCCCTTGCTCGAGTTGCAAAGCGAAAGCTGGCAGCCACAGCGAAAACTTTGGAGAATGCAACTGACCGGAGTGACCTCTCTGATAGACTGAAGGAGACAGAGGCCAGCCTTCGAGGCCGTGACTCTGAAATTCAACGCCTCACTGCGCAAAAAGATGAAGTAGAAAAGAGGGAACAAGGCCTCCGAGACCAAGCAGAAGCACTCAAACAGAATCTATCCCACCATAACAAGGTTCTGGAAGAGAATGAAAAGCTGAGAGAAAGTAATCAGGGCATGAGAAAGCAACTTGAATCGAAAAAGCACGCAAAGGCGAAACAAGAGCAAAGCGATAATGACAATCGTGAAAGAATCTTGGAAAAGATGTTGAAAGAGAAGGACGAATCCGCACATGTCATCGAGAAACAACTGCGCGATGAACGCGCTCGAGTGAAGGCTCTCAACAGCACCGTAGCAAACATCCCAGCTCTACGTAGCCGCATCAAAGATCTGGAAAACGAAAAGGATGCGACCCAAATTAGTTTTTTGTCCGAAGAGGAACCGGTAGATGTGAAACAACTTGACGAAGCGGTTATCAAGAGAAAGCTTTTCGAACTCAAGATAGCTAGAAACGTCATCCGCGAAAAAGACAAGACTGTTCGTGTGATGAGAGAAAAGGTTGAAACTGCGGAGGGTCGAGAGCTTGAAGCAGTATTCGCATATAAAGTCTCTGAGCAGCATGCGAAGAATGCCGAAGACGCCCTTCGTGAAACGAAACAGGAACTAGGACCGATGCAAGCTCAGCTCTTATTGCTCAACGCAGCAGCTCAGACAAGAGTGGATAAAGATAAAGAGACAAAAATGGTCGTACGAGCAGCAAGCAAGGATATTTCGAAGCTCTCTGCGGAAGTCAAACGACAGGATGGCGATATTGCTAAGCACACCGAACAAAACAAACTGTTGCTAGAAAGAGCGAATCATGCAGAACAGAATTTAGCGAAAGCAAAAAATGAGTTGGCGGCCATGAGGGCAAAGCTAAGGCAGTCGGACGAGTGCAAAGACCATGAGAGCGAAATGGCAGAAGAGCAGCAACTCATTGTTCAATCTCGTCAAGACGAGCTTGTTGCAGAGATAAGGAATCTCAAGTCTGCGTTGAGCGTTTCAGAAAAGGAGGTCAAGCGCCTGGAGAACATCCTTGCGGCTCGTGCTAATCCGACAGTACATCCTGGTGATTCATCTCCTTGCTCAACTGATGCTGGCTTGGACGAACAGCATAGCACACCTAGGATGAACATGAGGAACATGACAGATTGTGAAGCTACGGAAAGGGTCTGCCAGCTGGAGGAAGCTGTAAGGGTTGCTAAGTCGAGCTATGAGCAAAAGTGTCTCGAAGCCCAGGCACTAGCTTCTTCAGTATCGGATAATGCAACGACGATTGTTACGCTGAACAGAGCATTGCTTGTTTCTCGAAACTCGTCTGATGAGAAACATAGGCAACTTGAGGAGACCATGGCAAGAGCGAATTCTATGGAGAAATCTGTCCGGACACTCAAATCGGAAATATCCTCCAGAAGCGAAGAGTGCGACTTCTTGGAGAACCGCATCAGGTTTGAGTTGGAACCGTCTCTCCTACAAGCAAACTCTATCCTTGACCAACGAACAGGGGAGATGAAAGCGCTTCGGGATGAGTGCGATTTGCAGTTGGAAGCATCGAAGAAAACAAGAGCTGCTCTAGAACAGCGAGTCGGTGACCTATCCAAATGCCTTCACAACACTACGACGTCCTTAAATGAAACACAGAACAAGCTTTCCATGGCGGAGCAGAATGGAGCCGACCTTGCAATCAAAATCAGTACGCTATCAGCGGAGAAGCAGAGAAATCTTTCCGTAATCGAAGATTTGAGTAGTCAGTGCGAACATCGACAACAGGCATTAGTTGTCCTTCAAGCACGCTTGACGGAGTGCGAGAGCGGCGTAGCAACACAAGAACAGGCGGCCATGGATGCCATCCAAACCGCAGAAGAGCTACGCGAAGCGTTGTCCCAAGCCTGCGAGCGCCAAGTTGTTGCAGAGGGAAGGGCAGTGCGTGGGGACGTTCTTCTGGAAGAAATGGAGCAACGAAGCAAGAAACTGGAACGCAGTCATATATCTGTGATGGAACACATGGTGGAGAAGACAGCCAAACTTGCAGAAAGGGAAGAAGAAGCTCTGCAACTGAACAACGTCGTTACTGTAACGAAGGAGGCCCTTGAGAAACAGGCTCAAATTGCTTGTAATCGTGAGTCATTGTTTGATTCTCACGTCGCTGAACTTCGTGGAGTCATTAGAAATCAGAACGGGGACATCAAGACATTGCAGCAAGACATGCGATCAACGGAACGACGGACAAAGTTTCTGAATGATGAGCTTGCTCATGCTAATTCTGAGCTTGCTAGGACTGAACATGACTTGGTCCAGGCCAAGCGTCAGCATAGCACCATTATAGGTGATTGCAAACGCCAGCAGACAAAGCTCGCTCAACTGCAAGACGAAATCTCTCGATTAAGAGCTGAATCACAAGCAGCTCAAGAAGAGCTGGTTGCCAGAGATCGGCAAATATCTAATCATTTGCAATCTATCACAGAAAAGGGAGCTCAAATTGCTGGACTTCGAGCAAGCAAAAATGAGCTGGAGAAGAGAGTTGCTGATGTGCGATCTCAACTAACGAGTGAACAAGCACGTTGTAAGACTCACGTTCATGGCGAACAGAAGTTGGGAGAGCAACTTGAAAGAGTGTCTGTAGATCTGGCGCACGCAGAAGAGGAGCTATCTGTGAAGGTTATGGAAACAGAAACACTGAACAAGCGCCTGTCCACAGCTCAGTGCGATGTGATGCGATTGGAAAGTATTGTGTCCGAGAAAGAGGAAGAAATAAAGTCCTCTTCGAAGGCCGTAAAGAAATTGGAAATAGCGCTCGAACGCTCTAAGCAACAGCTGCAAGTCCTTGAATCACACCTTAATGGACATGATACATTGCTTGAGGAGTATCGAGAGAAAGAAATTGTACTGGGGACCAAATGCGAGGAATTGGACCAGTCAAATAATCGAATTGAAGAAATGGAACAAATCATGCAAAGTTTGCGTGAAAAGGTGGCCAGCCAGACTGAGGAGACCAAGCACTACGATAATGAAGCCTCCACTTTTGAAGCTGCCAACATCGAGCTTCAGAAAGAACTTACCGCTGCAGAAGAGGCTCGCGCTTTGGTCAATGAGGCCCTCAACGCTACGGCTGCCAAGCTTAAAGATCTTGAGAAATCGACGGCCGGCGAGATAGAGAGTTTGAGAATAGCGAATGCTTCACTGCAAACGGCTTTGGATGGTAAGGAGTCGTCTCTATCATCCGCTTCGGAAGTAATCACTCATAATTCTGTCCAAGGACAGTTTGCTAAAGAGCAGCTCATTGAGTCGCGAACTAGAGGAGATCGATTATTCGAGAGACTTACGGCTGCTGAGTACGAGTTGGCATCGAAGAATGAGTCTCTCCTGGTTTTCAAAAGAACATTCGCGGAAATGCAAGAGAAGATGGATGAGCGCGAACATGAAATTGAAAAACTAGAAAGAAACCTTCACGACCGAAACCAGGCCCTTGCTCTCGCCCGATCTCGTGTTGATGAGGTGGGGGCGAAGACCGCTAATATTGCGCAGGGTGAAATTCTTTCAATGCGGACAAAGCTAGAATCGAAAGAGAAAGCTATTGCCAATTTGCACAACTGGTGTTGTTTCATCAACGGTAAGCTGCATGCCGCTGAAAAGGCGCTGTCTGAACAAGCTGTAGATCTTGAGGTCTCCGAAACTGCCTTCAAAAAGTTAGAAGCACGGCTTCTTCGTTCGAACGAGTCTATTTCTCAAAAAGAAGCTCATATCCGCGAGATTGAGAGTGCCAAAAGTGTGGAGAATTCAGAGCTTCACTCTCGCGTTGCGACATTAAAGTCCCAAGTAGAAGAAGCGAATCTGGAACTTGAAAAGGTCAAAGGAATGATGGCTGCGGAAGGCGGCAATGAGGTTAACGTTGTCGCAATGCTCGATGAGATGCGTCAAAGCAAAGAGAAATTGCAAGTGAGAGATTTGGAAGTGTCGCGGGTGCACGCCAGATGTCAATCTTTGCAAGAAGAGTTGAAGAAATATGAACGAGACTTTTGTGCATCACAGAGAACTGTAGAGTCCCTTACTCTCGATGTGGCGCGACTACGAGCAGAGGAAAACAGTAAGCGAGATGCCAGAGGCACGAGCGACAAGAACGCTGCCATGGAGGTATCAAAAGTGAGGTCAGAGACTGGATATCTCTTGGTTGAGTTGCGAAGGGCCGAGGCTGAACTAGCTGCAGCCAATGAGAATGTGAAGGCATGGCAAACGAGAGCGCAGAAATTGGAACCCCTCGCAGAGTCAACGTTGGAGGCACAGAGGGCAACAGAGATGGTTTCATCTCGCTTGGCTCTTGCTGAAAAAGATTCGAGCCAGAGAATCGATCTACTGCAGACACAGCTCGAGGAGGCAAGGAGGGAGCGAGATGTTGCCGAACGTGACTGTGGGGCGGCCATGGCTGATTATGCCGCTGCTCGGGCGCGACTGAATGAGGCAGGGTCGCGGTACGGCGGTGCAACGGCTTCGAAATCGCTGTGTGCAGTGACTTTCACACTTGAAGGAGCGACAGTGCCCAGTGCTGATATAATCGTGTACATCTTAGGGGGGGACTCTACTCTTGGGAATTGGGAACCATCGCGGCGCTTACCAATGCGAGTGGTGTCGACGGGCCGGACAGGCGTAATTAGAAAGTGCGATGTTTTAATTGCAGGAGATGTATCAACCTTTTACAAGTTTGCAGCAGATGGCGTAGACGGTTCTCTCGTCTGGGAAGGGGGTGAAAATCGGGCGCTTGATGTAGGGGGAAGGACTCAACATCAGACACGTGACGTTTGGCGGTCGCCCCTCTAGGTTTTTAGAAAGTAGAAAGTAGTGTCTAGACTGAAAGCACGTGTCTTTACAAGTAGGCAGAAACCAGTTAACAATTTGTATGTAAACATTTTCGCGATTGCACAGAAAGGATCAGAAGGGCTTTGGTCAGCTTGATTTCAATAGCTGTGTTACGTTTGGGCATGCAAGACCGCCCCCATGACTTTCTTGTCACGCAGCGCTGACCAGCAGCATTACAAAAGTTTCGCCATTTTCGAGACAGTACTACCAAACCAAACCACTTCGCGCAGAGTGACGGCAATAGTACTTGCCTTGTATCGTGAGCTTCGATGCCTTGATGCGCTATAGGTGACCAATCTTGTCAGAGGGCGCTTCTTGCGACTGTCTCATAAGAACTTCATTGTGTGTCTTTTCAATTGAAAAGCGAGCTTACTAGGCACGTTGCCTGTCTACCTACGGAAATGTACATGCCCGCATGGTGGCACTCCCTCTGCTCGTTGCCTCATTTGTCCACTTGATCTCGGGACAGGAGACTCGATTTGCGCACGGAATGATCATACTGTAATGCAAACGAAGGCACTCAAGATGAACGGTTGGAACGGAAAAACTGACGCACCTCGTCGCGCACGCGCATATATACTGTACGGCGTATTTGATATGATAACACCATCCAAACTGTGGATGCACAGTTTGGATATTGATATCCCGCGTGCTTACAAAACATGGGCTGTAAGCTTACCGTCCCCGCAGACGGCAAGCTTACGTGGACCTATATGTACTACGCGCACGTCCGCGCTTCCCACCCCCGACGTAGAACAATAAACAACTCGAGCAAGCAACTCTACGCTACTCTAGTCTGCGAAGGCACAAGCCGGAGCCCGTTCTCACCCCTGAAGGCGCAACGCCGGATCACTCACCCCCCCCTCTACTTCCCTTCTCATACTATCCTTTCTCCTTTCCCCCCCTTTTCCGCGCGCCAATCCCGCTCTCTGATCGTACAGAGAGCAGCGCACGCGAAGCACAAGGCCCCTTTCGACGACACACCTTGCTGTGTTGTACAGATCGCACTGAAAGTTTAGGGACACCCGTGACTTTCGGGTTTGTAACACTCTGCTCATTCCAGATCAGTGGGAGCAATAAATCGGTGCTTTTTGAACTTACCCGCCGCTCGAGGGCAGCGGGTTCAAGCGAGCGCGAGCGCAGTTGCTCACAATGAAAGGCAAAGCTACGGTGCGCAAGTGAGAGGACTGAGGCTCGTTCTAAGCAACGGATTAGTTCGTTGCATTTTGCACGAACTTGTCATACATACAGTGCGCACTGAAAGTATAAGGACACAATTGAAACCTTGACCTTAAACAAAAATACGAAAGATATGATCATGAAAAGCAGCTCAAACGAAAAGGAAGAGAAAGAGTGTACAGAAGCTGCAATCATTTTTATGGTATGATACTTGTACGGTGACTTATCTTTAAAAAACTAAATACCACCGCACTGTAATTATAACGACAGTACACGATTGCCGATAACGTAGCAGAGTAAACCATTTTTCCCGCAACCAAAACGCTACAGTACTATCTTCTCGAACATGGCCGGCCATCCCCGCCAACCGATGCCCACCATCTAGTTATTCAACATGCCGAAAGGGAAGCAATTGACAGACGTGGAAAAAGGTCAAATTCTCGTTCTCCACAACCAATGTTCGTCTGTCCGAGAGATCGCAGAGTCCATCAACAGATCGAAGACCGTCGTGCACAACTCTACAAAGAATCCGCAGGCATATGGATCTAAAAAGAGGAGTGGAAGGCCTCCTAAACTAACACCCGTTTTAATGCGCAAGGTAATAAGGGAGGCTTCTAAAGGAGAAAAGTCGGCCAATCAGATCCGCAAGGCACTCGATTTACCGGTCTACCGGTCGCGCGTACAAGATCTTTTGAGGAAATATATTAATCTAAAGTATGCCAATTTTATAAGTGCTCCAATCCTCACTCCGATGCATATGCCACAACAACTAGGCTGGGCTAAAAATCATGAAACTTAGGATAATGAGAAATGGAACAAACTTATTTTTCTGACGAGAAGAAGTTCAATTTAGATGGCCCGGACGGTTGTCATTACTATTGGCATCACTTAAGAAAGGCAAAAAAGTTTTAAGCAGACGTCACCATGGAGGTGATTCTTTAATGATTTGGTCTTGCTTCTCTTAGTACGGACGGAACAATTTAGTAATAATGTATGGGAAACAGGATTCCGCAAAGTACTGTGAACTACTTAAGGACGATTTGCTACCGTTTGCGGCGGTGACGCATGGTGAGAATTGGACATATCAGCAAGATAACGCCGTTATACATCGTTCTTTTTATACCCAGAAGTGGTTTACGTACAATGTCGTTACTGTTTTACCGTGGCCTTCGCGTTCACCAGACCTCGATCCCATCGAAAATTTATGGGGATCTTAGCAAAGAGTGTGTATGGAAATTGGAGGCAGTATCAGGATACTATAGAGCTGTTTGGGGCTATTGTCGATTGCTGGCAGAATGGGCCCCTCCTGAAACCCAAAATACACAAATTGTGTGTACACAAATCACCATTTTTGTGTACATTCACTGTTATTTGTGTATACACAATGACAAAACTGGTATAGGCTCGACCACGGACGAGGCAATTGTGCAACGTGCCCAAATCGCATTTTTGGAGGGAGTGAGAGCGACAAAGCGCTGTATCATCCTCCGCTGACAGGTGCATCTCGCTCCCTACGGACCCCACCTCCTCTGCGCCCGAAATGTCAACCCGCGATCGCCGTCCCCTTTCGACGCCTCTGCTTCTCTCAGTTCGTCCGGCGCTGTTGTGCTACAAGGTCACCCAACTACTTCCTCCGATCTAGCTCAAACACCCCGGCTACCCTGTCAGCCTCAAGATAGTTTAGAGGAAGTGCGACCACGAGCGACGCAGTCAAACGAAGATCGTAGTGCCCTCCGTACTCGAACTTACAGCACTCCTGCGCAACAACCTCGTCTCGCACCTCGTCATCCTATATCCAAACGAAGAGGGAATTCGCGCCCTGGAAGGAACACAAATGGAAATGGAAGGGGAAATGGCTTTACGCAGCGCGAAATTGATTCTATGCTGGATTTGTTGCAGGAAAAACTCCCCGTCGGGAAGGAGGAGTGGGACAAGGTTCAAAGAATGCATTCTCAGCGGTTCCCGGAGATGGATCGAAATGCGGATTCTCTCAAGAGAAAATTTTCGGCGCTGTACAGAAAACAAATCCCGACCGGAGACCCCCACATTCCACCCGACGTTCAGAGAGCCAAGCGCATCAGGGCCGACATGACTGATCGAATTGATCTTGGAGATGGTGACGACGCAATCGAAATCGCCGACAGTAGCTTTGAAACAGAATCAACAACCAGAAATAATGTGGTGGAAGCAGCAGAGAACGCTGAAAGTTTGCATATGGATGCCGCTCCTCAACAAGGTGAAAATTCTCTCCTCCCACGGAATTTACCAGAAAGAGCCACGCCATCCCCACGCCCTTTGGTCCGTAGAAGGGCATCTTCTGTTACGCCTAGTCAGGATGAAAGCGACCTTATCTCAATTTACAAGCTCTCCATGCTTGAAGACCACAAGCGTCGGGCTGAGGAGCACAAGAGGAGGTTACAGGACCGCGAGGATGAGAAAATAAGGAGAGATCGGGAGGAGAAAAGGCACGATAAATATATGGAAATGATGATGATGATGGCCCTCGGGAATCGCAATCACCGCTCTGAGCCAACGCCGCCTCCCCCACGAAGTCAACAATGAGAAGGTAAGTGTAAGGCGGCGGTGGCCGGGCGGCCGAATGCGAAAGCTCGTGAGGATGATGAGGAGGCGGCAGGTGTGAGAGACGATGCCAGGCGGCATAGTGGCTTTATAGTGGAGTCCCCTGCCACTCACCTGTAGTCACAAGAGCGCCTTCTGTAGGGAATTGGACCCGTTCCATTTACAAACCAATATCCTGAGACAGAAAATAGTTTGCCTCGACGCTGAGATGGGGCATGAACGTGGAGAGAATCTGATTGATCCCCACCAGCCGAGTACGTAGATTAAAAATCAGGACAGCTGGTAGTAAAATTACCTTACGCTCACCATTCTCTTCATAAATTAACCTGTCCTTCAGTCGTGGGAAAGTACCTTGAGGAGCGCGCATGCCCCACTCGGACGCCTGGCGGAGGGAAGTGGCTTGTTTGAGCTGTGTGTAAATGCACGGGTCACCTGAGCTGCTGAAGTAGGCGTCTTGAGAGGACTTGATGAGAAAAGGATATTGTCCTTTTGAAAATGCAGAATCCACAACACAGCGACCACCACACTGATTATAGGCGGTCTCCAATTTGGGATAAATCCCGCCCCAATCCGCAATGACAGAGTCATGCATAGATCCGGGGGCGTTCAGAGCACATGCGATTATGACACCGCTAGGGGCGAAAACAAAAACATTGCCCACGTAGTGATCATGGGTCCAGCCGTTGTAAAACATATTTTGTATGACAAAGTCTCCGGATTGTTCGAGGGTGAGCTTTAAGCCATCAGCAACGCAGAAAACGTCACGTAACATGGAATATCTAGAACCAATTGTTTCCTGAAATGATGCTATATCGTCTAAACATGGCATTTTGATCGCAGCTCTATCATCATTAGCCAAAATCTTGAGAAGGATACGACGCCCAAATCGTAGAAAAAGCGACGCCACAGACGCTGTGATTCCATAGAGCAGGCAAAGGACCATCTCAGAACCTCTTGTTCGGTTCCAACTCAGCACTAATGCCAAACACTGTGTGGGAGTCATACTGCGCGGTCGCCCCACCCTGTTTTCGCGTTGTGAAAGGCCCCTAATGTGGCCCAGGCGGCCGTAAGGGGAATAGGCATTGTAGAAATTAGTGAATGAGGGGAGGAGATAGTGAAACGCGTGAAAATCAAGCCCTGTGAGGGTGATGAGGGCCTGATCATTGGCAGAACCGAACAGAAATGCAAAGGCGGACATATGGGGCGCTTGAAGTGAGGGACGAGGTATACGGCGATCCCGGCGGCGTTTGCCGTCGGAGGCCATTTTTGCGCGAAACGTGAGGGAGCGCTTACGGTTACTTCTTTTTCGGAGCAGCAGCAGCAGCAGTAGCGCAGATGAGGGAGGCATCCCTGCTCAGGCATATCCCGGTCGGTTTCGCGACCCGTTCGCACAGCCCTTTGATGCCATTGACTACGAGCAAAATTACTGCTCGTGAGTCCGGGGAGCAATTTGCGCACACGAGTTTCAGGAGTAAAACGGGTGCACATTTCCAGATTTTGAGAAATGTGTCAAAAAATGTGTACTGCACAAAAATAGTTTCAGGAAGCGCCCAATATCGACCACAGTATTCTTGAGAATCTCGTTGGATCGACGCAGAGCCGTTGCATTGCTGTATGCGGAAGAATGTCGGCCGCACGTCTCATTGAGATCGAAATAAAGAAGGGTTTTGATTGCACTTTTTGTTTGTCCTTATAATTACAGTGCGGTTGTATTTAGTTTTTTAAAGATAAGTCACTGTACAAGTACGAAACTATAAAAACGATTACAGTTTCTGTACACTATTTCTCTTCCCTTTCGTTTGAGCTGCTTTTCATGATCATATCTTTCGTATTTTTGTGTAAGGTCAAGGTTTCAATGGTGTTCTTGTACTTTCAGTGTGCACTGTAATGTGGTGAATATTTAGACTGTTGTGCATGTGTAAGCGGTGTGGCGTTTTAATGCAGAGTTGCACTTTGGGTGAATACAATGTTTATGGCCTATGTGTATTGAGCCGGAAGGGTCACCAGCATAGATTAGGGTGGGCGTATGAGAGAACACACACATATAGAGAGGAAGCAGACAGCGGGAGAGGAGTGCGACATTGAATCGGAAATAGGAAGGATCATGGGCAAATGCAGAAGCCAAGGATCGCGGAGGAGATAGTGCACGGAAGAGATGTGCAATGAGGCGCATGACGATGCGCCGAACGGAAAGAAACGAGAGCGAGCCTAGGTATTTATACAGCTTAGACGAGAGCTAGTCAGAGAAAAGAAAAGGAGGACACGCACGGGAGGACGAGCACCCGAGCCAGCTGATGCTGAATACCTTTGCCGATACGGAACACGTTTCGCCGAACCATCTACCCGTGCATGCCCCCCTTTCTCGAACAGAGCACCCTTCACTTGAACAAAAATAGTATGCCTAATTTTATTCCGATTCTGCTTTTACCAATAAACATGACAACTTTTGAGTGAAAACCGTCGACTGACGGTGTCGTAAATCAACCACAAATGCATTTCCCGCCATTTCAACAGCAGAATCCGATTTGGCGCCCTTATTGCCCCCTTGATGCAAACTTTGGTGCATAATTTTGTGCAAATTAAAACCATGGAGCTCGATCCGTCTCCCTTCACACCCACCCCAACACACAATGACCAAAAAGACAAGCCGCGAAAAAAAAGAAAAGGTCTACTTCAACCAAGCCATTGTTGCGATTGAAAGGCATGGTGCAACTCGGCGCAGGGCTGCTCAACTGGCACGACTCCCTTTGGCAACGTTTCAATATCGATTCTCGCGCCGAAATGTGTTGACAAAATCACGTACATATCTATCGTTATGTGAAGAGCAGCTCATTGTTAACCTCGTCCTTTCATACTCCCAGAGCACCTTCCCTCTCAAGCGGTCAGATGTAGGCGACGCTGTACAACTGATGGTGCACTCGTTCCCCGAGGAGCGCCGAAAAGCCATTCCCTTTATTGATGGGCGTCCGGGACGCAAGTTTTTGTCACTCCTCTCAAAACGGCACAGTGCCAAAATTAAGTTTGGAAGGGCCTGTAAGGAGGAAGAAGCTCGCTGGCAGGCAACCAATGCCGATAATCTGACGGCCCACATCGCGGAATTAGAGCGGCTTGTTCATGTGCATAATTTAGATGCCTCTCGTATTGCTAATCTAGACGAAAGCGGCTCTACACCGAGCAACGATTGCGTACAGTCGAACAGGACAAGGTCGTATAGTGCTCGAGGGCACAAGTCCCTTCAAAGATCACCTGAATTCAAGAATGTTAAACGCGTAACGATCATGCCCGTTATTTTCGCCAATGGAGACGTTGGACGCCCTTTGTTTGTTGTGGAGGGAAAATCTTTAAAGTATCGAACGGTCGAGCATCATGGATCATCTGTAATGGAAACCGTTGCCGATTGCCTACCGCGGGGGAGTTTGATAACAATTCGAGAAGATGTCGCCGGCGTGGACAGCAAAAACTTTCTGCGATGGGCACAGTATTTTGCTGAGGATGTTAGGGACCTGACGGCCAATGGACGAAAAGTTCTTTTATGTATGGATGGATACAGGAGCCATATGGGGTACAAGGTGCTGCACACACTGAAACAGGCTGGCGTAGTCGTGTATGCATTACCTTCTCATACAAGCGGCACAACCCAACCCCTAGACGTGGGGGTTTTCGGTCCCTTTAAGGAGCACATACAGAGTTATGTGGAACAGCTTTCGTCCTCTACTAAATCGAAAAGCTACGATCTGTTTGATTATTTAAAAATAATGAGGGAGGCATACGGGAAGGCGTTTACGAGAGCTAATGTGAAATCGGCATTTAACAAAGCTGGCATTTGGCCTGTGAATGCTCATGCTCTCATGGGTGTCCCTCGTCCGCATTCGTCAGGCAATAGCTCGTCCTTGGTGACGGTTGAAAAAATGGCGGAAATGCTAGAAGTCAAACGAGCTGCGTACAGGGATAGTTTAGGGGTTCAGCCGCGCGTTCTTCGCTGTGGTTACGTGGACACATCAGCTGGGATTACATTGACTACGGACGCCGCAATGGAGCTGGCGAGGGAGAAAGTGGCAAAAGTGAGTGTGAAGCTGGCAGCCAAACAAGAAAAGGAAGCAGATGTGGCGCAGCGACTCACCGAAGCTGTGGAAAGGACGAGGATTGAGCGTTTCAGAGGGCGACAGAAGGCGCTGGCATTCCGTGTGCACCATTATCAGGTTGCAAACATTGAACCAAGGTCTTTGTCGGTCCGTCGCCAGATTCCGAAGAAGAGAACTTGCTCCCGGCGTGCTGCAGTCCTGAAGTGGGCAGCACAGGTCGTTGCTCGGTCACCGAGGAGGAATTAGATATAAAATTTGCAAGGTAAATTGGCATCAACCAGTGAAATGTCTGTGCAAGAACTGGGTGATTTTTCCGAGGTGGTCACCGCTCCGATTGCTTAACCAAAGCATGCCGTTAATGCCGATGTATGAGCCTTCTGGCTCCTTCGAACAGAATAGTAGATACGTGGACACCGTCACAGGAAGGTCAAATTTATGATAAATTTAATAAAAGCAATGATGTGGTTATTTTTGGGGCCAAAAAATGCTGGATTTTTGCCAGCAATGAACGGTGGTCCGTGCTTCATTGGTTCGCGAGCAGCAATCTTTTGCCAAATTTTAAACCGTTCTCATTCAGCACGGGGTTGAGGGGCGTGTCTGGTTCCGGGCAGTGACTGAACCAGAATGTTTTGCTGGAGTGCCAGAGTTGTAGCGGAAATGTTTTTTTGATACGTCGATGTAGCAAAGTGATGTGCTATTTCGCTGCCTAAAAACGCAGCCCTTGGCCATGATATCTTTAACCTTCACGTGATCAAACCAGAATAAGCTCATGCTTTCCTGCGCTAGTACCAGACGCGTGCTTGGACCCTTTCACGTCTTCCCAATCCATCGAATCCTTTCTCCCCCTCCGTTTCCCTTTCCTTCCCGACTTTGCTCATCCTGTGTTCCTACTGAGGCGCCATGACCCCGCGAAGAAGGTCTGGGAAGAAACCCGCTGCGTCAGGCAATCAGAGAGGCCGCTCATTTGGAAAGTCTAACAGCCGAGCGCCTGGAGCCCAGGTTCCCGCGGAACGCCGGTCATCCCCTCGTGTTGCGGCCAGAGCTACTCCCGCGGCAGCTAGACAGGAAACCCGTGGGGTTTCAAGTAATACGTTCAGGACGCCCCGAGGCAGTCCGCCATCTGACACGTGCTCGCTTCCCGTTCGAAGTCAAGGAAGCGGCCCGTCCGATGCAGCACATTCGCGTTCGGGCAAGCGCAAGCGCTGCATCGGCTTGTCTCCGAGTGAAGACTTTTCCCTTTTGTTCGGGGATGGAGATCAAGGCGAGGAAGAGGAACACCCAGAACGCAAACGGGCGAAGCGTCGGTTGTTCGAGCTCCATGGACGCGAGCCAGAGGAGGACGTCGACGACATTGTGCAGGCTAGTGCAGCAGAGATGTACGAAGTTGCCCAAACTCCAGTTGTGAAAGACGTCATCGTTCCCACGCGTCGTGAGTCCGTGGCAGGTTCCTTGCCGAGTCAGCCACGGGGCCCCAATTTCTCTCGAGAATTTGAGGAAGACTCTAACCACGGAGTACTTCGAGTCATGCGGGAACTGCATGCTCGTTTGGAGAAGCAGCTTGCCATTGAAAAGAGGGAAATTCTTGGTGCAATCAAGGCTGTATCTTCTCGTGTCTCCACTTTAGAGAGGACGTTATCACGCTGCCAGGACGCCGTCAACATTGTTCTTCTGAATTCCGCACTGCCGCAGACGGGAAAAGCAGCCGAGAAGGCCTCTTTGATCGACCTCCTCAGGCCTATGGAGGACATATTTGGAGGGAAATTCATGTGCATTATCTTTACAAGAGCGCTGATAAATTGCACCATGAGAGTTCTTCCTCAGAGAAAGGAAGCGAAGGAATCTTTTGAAGGTGGGAGTCGTGACTCACAATCTGAGAAACTTCGCTTGGACGTCAATAGTTCCAAAGTGTTGGGGTTCGGGCTTTTACTTGTCGAGGTCCTTTTGTGGAAAAGGGACCCAAGCGAGGAGAAAGCCGAGGAGCTGCTGGGTACGAAGCAAGCCCGTCAGTATGTGGTCCTGCGAAAGGCTTGGGGAAAGAGTTTGATTGCAAATGCAATGAACAACCCGAGTATTGGGACGAAGTCACTCAAAATGGTACATCCGAACATCCGCGGGAAGCTGAAGACCGCTGAGAAACCTTTTTGGCTGAGGCCGGGCTACATAAGAATGATCACAGTCGAGTCTTTCTTCAACGAAGAATTTGCTTCAACGGGCATCAAGAAGGCCCGGCGTGTGGCTCGGTGTCGAAGCGATAAGATGGTGGAAGATGAGCCAGTTGGATTCATCAAGGACGAAGACATTAGGGTTGAGATCGTTCGCCGCGTTTTCAAGATGGGTAATCAGTTTCTGAACAAGTCCAGGGAGCTTGGGCGGAAATCCTTCTTTCAAAACTTCTCATATGTTTTCCAAAGTGAAGTGGGAGTCTCATTCCAGTATGAGAATCCACCTCGCCCGCACATGAACCTCCAAGATATCCCAGACCGAACCTGTCGTACTGCTATGAAGTCGGTCGCTGAGGTGAACCCCATGAATGGGATAGCGTGGAAGAAGCTGCTTTCTGAAAGTGAACCCTTCGTATTCATCGCTACGTATGATGTTGAGACGAAAGACAAGGATGGAAGGAAGGAGATTCGAGAAATTGTTATCCGACTCAATGCCATGCACGTCGCCTTGAAGTTCTTGGTTGCTTTTACCAGGTGCGGCAGTGATGAAGACCTGCATTCAATATCCAAGGAATCCTTTCGTGTGATTTACATGACTGCTGTCCTGTTCCGGGAGGTCATGCTGATGAAGGTGATTGAGTCGAGGGGTGCATTTTCTGGAAACGAGCAGATGTTGCATGAAGCGGATAGCCAGGATCAGCATATTGATTCACGGCGGTCGCGACTGAGATCACTCTATTCAGAACTTTTGACGGAAGGACAGGTAGAAAGCCGGGGTGAGCTTCCACAGCAACTCTCCAGTGTTTTGAAGGAGAACCTGGTGATGTCCGTGGATATGTACAACTCCGTACACGATCCCCCGGTCTGATCAGGTTCACATCACAAGTATAATGATGATCTGAGCGTGGTGGACGGTGAGGATGAAATCCAGACGAATCAAGTCGAAAACGATGACGATGTATTCATAGTCCAAGACTTCGATTTATAGGGGGTCGTATTTCATGGGATTGTGATACTTCTTAGTTCATCGAAGTGATAAATGAGTAAAGCGGGAGACTACTGTAGCATGAATGAATTGAGTTTACTTAAAGAAGTCCAGAACTTTGGCAACATTGATGAATTGCTTCACATGCGCAGAGCCTTTGATAGAGAGGAAAGGGATGTGCACTTGAAGTACTCCTAGTACGTCGCTGCGATTTACATCAGCAAATATAGATTGACAAGGACTGGATTGAAGATTCCATCGCAGGTAGAACGACTGCTTCCGGTCGGATGGTCCGCTGACCACGTTTTCAGCACCCATTACCTTGGAAATGCGTTCTTGGAAGTGGAGCTCAGATAGTCTTATGGCTTCCAGTGGATGGGAGTAGGTCTTCTCTATGGAATCCCAAGTGCAATCCCGACGAAATACAACGTGCCGTTGTTCATCCTCGTCATCCCTTATAACAGCAAGAGAATCTCCAATTGTCATATAGCACGGGTCAGAAAGAGATTCGGTGTTAGGACCGGCCATACAGCCTATCACTCTGGCAGATACATAATTGTCGGTACCTTTTTCCAGCCTTTTTGCGATGATCACGTCTCTGACAACTTGCGGTGATGCTGGTCGGAGTGCTTCTGACAAGTCTAGGAAGCTCCTAAAGTATATACTCGTCTCCTTCACAACTGATTTCCGGCACATATAATCTTCCGGAAGAATAGAAACCTTTGTTCGTAGCTGAGCTTTGACTCTTTCGGATACGGAATCAAACTGGAGCAATGTGCAGTCTGCTCGCGCCTTAAATGAGTCCTGCACAAACCATTTCGTCCCACGAGTCATTTCACCCGGGGTAGGACGTGTCGGCGTCTTGAGTAACCAATGCTCTAGACGCAACGAAATAAACTTAAGAGGAATATTGGAGCCCCCAGCAGAAGTGAGGAGCGGGTTCTGAGTCAATAGCGCAGTCGTAATAGAGGATTGCTGTCCTTTCACTACCTCAAGGTACTGAAGGCGTCTGGAAAGGGCATTTAGCTCGCGTGTATCTTTGATTGTCTTCTGGTCAAGTGACACATTCGTCGTATGGTTGAGCTTCCTGCATTTTTCTACCATGGAACTACCTGGAGGATAGTCGTTATCATCTACATCCATCGCTCCGCCTGCCATGCCTGAGCTTGCGGTGATATCCAATCGCACGGATGTATCTTTGAGTCTCCAGCTAAACTTTTGTCCATCTTGTACAAACTCGTTACCCTCCTTGAAAGTCACCTTGCTTTTACATGCCCTGAATCCAAACGCAGCCTTGTATTGAATAGTCCCCTTGAGCACCTCTCCTCGATCGTCATGAAGGTAGTTGAGACTAATGGCTGTTGCTGGGAACCATGCCTTACTTTCTTCTTCATTCTCCAAGGTATAGTAGACCTCTATATCACTCCCGAATTGGAGGCCATTGAAAAGATCTGATACCATTATCAACTGGTGGATGGTATCGTCCTCTGTTAATTTCCCTTGGAAAGTGATACTTGAGAAATTTGTTTGAAAGATATACCGAAGACTAAAGAGTTGGGGTAACCATTCGAACGTAGTCAGTATATTCATATATATATCATTAATGTGAAATCACCATTTTCGTAACGGTCACATTTATGGATCACAGCTCTGCTCAGAGTCTAAGTCCCATGGGACTTGCACGTGCACTTTTCCAGTAGGGCATGGGCTACAAATCTACCTACATCTTCCAGTCCAGAATGCTTTGCCAGTCAGTCTTGTGTCATTGAATAACTGTCCTTTTAATCATAGTTGCCACAGTCCGGAATGCTTTGACAGTAACTCAGGTGTCATTGAATGACTGTTCTTTTAATCACAGTGGCCACAGTCCGGAAGGCTTTGACTGTACCTCATGTCTCATTGAATGGCTGTTCTTTCAATCATATTTGCCACACTGGTAAGTGCAACAGGCCTATGGTAAAATGACTCCCAACGCTCCCCCCCTTTATAAATGAAATAGGAGAAAACGCGTGGGTCCCAGGACGGAGACCCCAACATGAACAATCTAATTGGACCCGTATCCGCGTTTCGCATTGCAATCCCACCAATTGATCTTAAGCTACTTAGTGTTACCGTTACTTTAAGCTTTTCACTGATGTAGAAAGGAGTCACTATCTATCTGAGTAAACGTGGTCGTTTTTGGAGACTCCTTTGTATATCAGTGAGCAGTTCTGGATTGGTGACTGAGACGATGTGGATGTATTCAGTCCCCTACCTCTTCTATCTCCCCTGGACAATCTGTAAAGGGAAATAAGCCAGTTGTTCCCTTTCAAGAGGGGTGTGAAGCTGCTTTATGCTCTATAGACATATTGTTATTGAAAAAGGGAGCAAAACCAGCGCAGAAATCCCTTTAGCGGTTCGAGTGAAGCTTTACTTCGTGGCATCTGTGTACGTGTACGCTAGAGTGCAAGGTGGTCTACTACAACATCTCATATTGGAAATGGATTAATCAAGGATACAAGATGATTCACTTGTGCAATGAAGAAAGAAGTGTCACCACAGAGTGATGATGACACTGTTCTCGCTATTGAAAGTATGAACTACCTAGTACCTATGCTTGGATGTCGTCCTCCTTAGTACCCTTCACCTACGAATCACTGTCGCCACTAGAATCACTTGAGTGGTAATCAGAAGAAGAGCTCGAGACCGAATTCTCCTTCGGAGGCTCCGAGTTACCGTGCGGGCCAGTCTGCGGAGAAATGCTCTCCGCGGAGAGCCCGTCTTGAAAGTGAGGGGTAAAGGACGGATTCCTGTGAACTGAATCCAGCAGCTTCTGTCCTCTAGGAACGAAGTATAGATGATAGCGAACCACGTGACCATGCTTCTTTGCAGAGCCAAGTCCAATCTGAGACGTCGCACCGGGTGATATGCTATCCTCGTACGAAGCACCAGCATGTGAGAGATCTCCTCTTCCAATGAAGACAGAGTTCGGTGGAACGTGGACCTTCTTCACCTGCACACCCATGGAAATGTGTCTCTGGGCTATTGAATCCTTCACTGTGAAGTGATGAGAGAACGGACAAACCCAAAAGGGGAATCCATTTTCACCAGAACAAATAAAGAAGTATCCAGGATTCCTTGCGTATTCCAGGTTTCTATTCTTAGATTTTCCAACGCCAAAGTCTGTATGGAGGGACTGCCGAGGACAACCTTTCCCCGTCAGCAAGAAGCCACCCCCAGACTTCGGAACAGCCATCTCCGAAGTGCCCTTTTCAGGGTCCACGAGTCGAAGTGCAGCAGCAATTTGCGCCAGGCGGACGTCCAGCATAGCGCGCTTCCTTGCCACCCACACTGTATCGGCATTCTGTTCGACCTTGGACGAAACACCTGCTAGCGTGGTGATGTAGCGTCCGATGCCCTTATTTCGGTGTTTTCTATCTGTCTCGGGATCGACGTTGAAGATGGGGCTCCACACTTTGCGATTTGCTTCATCCTTCATCGCATCCTCGCCAGGGAATATTTCTTCGTAGTATTCTATCATCTCTTCGATGACGTCCCCTCCACGGAGAGGGGCTTCGAAAGCGAGGTTGAATGGCACACCACTGTCACTTCCGAAACCTTCAAGAATGACGAAGCCCTTCTCCCGCAGCTCAGTCGCCTTGGCCAGGAAGTATTCATTAGCGACGTTGTCTAATTCCATGGCTGCGGCCCAAAGAGCCTGTTCCTCCTTGTACTTCAGGGCCATATTAGGACTCGGACCCGTGGACGGCAGCGCTTTCATGAACACGTTGGACTTCGTCGACCCGAGTTCCTTGTGTCGCATAGCCGCGGCGTGATAGTACACGGCATGATGAATTCGCACCAAGTCCATCCTTTCGACCAGGCAATTCGCTCGGTGACTAACCGGTATGCACAAAGAACGAAGCCAAGGAGTTTGATGCGTTATCGGATTCCCTTTCGGCCACTGACTCGGCGGAAGTAAGGCGTAGTTAACCCAATCCGGGTTCTTCGAAACATTCCATACGGCAGATTCGTGTGCCCCGATCGGGAGTAGACCTGGAAGAATGTCATCGAACTCCCCGACGTCATCTTCCCTTGCCACATCACTTTCGACAGCGGGCGGTAAAGCCGGTATCCTCAATTACTCTTCCTTCTCTTCAAAGGCAGTGTTGAGGGCACGGATGTTCTTGGTTGACTGGATAGCATCTTCCCCTCGTTTTCTCTTTCCTGTTTTCTTCAAAGGTAGCTGCAGGGAAATCGTCAATGGATTAGTTTTAATCCTTTGGCGAATCCCTCTCCGAACTGTTACGGATGAGGCCTGTGAGGAGGACCCAGGCCCTTGCGCGTGACGAGGCGGCTGAGACGTATCAACTTGAGACGTAGTCGTTTGAGGTACTTGGCGTGAAGTACCTTGAGAGATAGGCGCGTCAGCTCGCTTAGAAAGCTCCTTAGGTGGAGCTAGAGCTTTCACGAGCTTTTTGCGGAGCATATTGAGACGCTTGTCTTGGTCAAAACGCTGGCCAGCTTCATTAACTCCACTCCTGAAACTCTTCATCTGCCTTGCCACAAAGTCATCAATCCGCATCTTGATGTTTCTGCCGACCTCAATCTCCATTTCCAAGACGCTTTGCAACTCCTTCTCGTACGTGTTGGCAATGGTGCAAAGCTCCTCATAAATTTCAGCAAAGGCTTCAAAGAAAGCATTCTCGTACTCAGTGAAAGCACCGCGCTTCTTTCTCCTTTTCTTCTGACGCTTGAAGTTCATCGGTTTGTCCGTCTCCACCTCGCGCAAAAAGACAACGACACATGAAATACCAAGAAGGATTCCAGACCTATGCAGGGTGAGAAGCCGACGGTTGCTAAGGTGCGTGATACCGATAGTCCTGGTCGTGTCGCAGAGGCTTTTGATGGTGTCGTAGTCGATATCGTACTCCACAAGTCGTAGTGCCAAGTGCGCATATCGAGAGTACTGCTTAGCCCCCAGCGGACCAAGTACTTTAAGCTTCATTAGCGCGCCTGTGACACCTGCGACAGTCATCACAGTACGCTGATTCTGCTTATCCAACCGGTTCTTCATCATTCGAACAGCCGCTATAGTTGCGTGAATGGAATCTGTGAAGTTTGAGAACCGGATCTTCGACGAGGTGTCGTTGAGTAGAGCACCGATGCCTAGTTTTTCCAAGTCTGAAACGGGTTTACCATCCTTCCTGTACCACACCTGTGCATCGATCCATTCGAACTCCTTTTCCTTTTGCAAGTCAGTATCCTTGGCCTTATTCATGCTGGTGACACGATGCTGACCGTCGCAAATTAGGGGTTCCATCATCAGCTCATCTAACCCATCGTCTCTCTGCCTCAACATCGTAGAGCGGTCGAAGACCATGTCTTCTGGCATGGCCACAGAGATTGCTCCAGCCGCTTTCAGCAGCCCGTTTTTGAGAAGGCTCTCGGTAATTGATTCCACATGTCTTTCGTCAACCCCCCGAAGAGTTTCTTCCATGATTCTGATGTTACTGACTAAGACCCGGACGTGATGCTGCCCGTAGTTGCTCACATCCACTTCAGGGATATCTGGGGCAGAAGACTCGTCTATTTCGATGCCGTTGTCGAGTGTAGCAACTCTCGCTTCCCTCACAAACCGGATGTCATCATCAACATTAACAACGTCCATTGGCGAAATGCTGTTTTCAGAGTCTCGTCTAGAAGAATCCGCACGAAGTGATTTCGGTGCATCTGCTTCCATTCTGATTTTTCCACATGCATCTGAAACGACCGCTGAAACGATGTGTTTCGCCGTGTCGGATTGTTGCTCTTCACCTTTGAATAAACTTAATCTCTTTCGAACGGACATAGGGGTCTGAGCAGTCTTTTCAACATTAGAGGTTTTCTTGGTAGTGGGAGTGGAGACCGTTCCCTCCATTTCAGACACAACCCCCTTAGCCATCATGAAACTGTCCCAAGGGTATCGCGCCCATATGTCGACAATCTCTCCGAGTGTCTTGGGACAGTGTTGCTCCTCATTGGCCGGGAAAGGGTACGGATAGGGAATGTCCTTACGATTGTCGTCTATATGGACTTTGTAAACCAGAACGAGGTATTGCGAACCTTTCTCCCAGTCCCCGATGTCCGCAAGGTCGAAAGTTCGGGGCGGCATCTGGCCCACGGCACCGAGGGTGATATGCGCAGTTCCCACTCGAACTAGAGCACCGAACTCTTCATGCCCCTCCGGCGTTGCGTGACCTCGTTTGATTTTGAAGTCATGGGCAAAGAGGGTCACTTCTGCATCGGCTACAAGTCCCTTGGACTGGAGTTCTTCAAGGGAGCGAACTTTTTTTCCAGTTGCACGGCTAGAACCACGCACACGCCCACGCCCACGACCACGACCTCTTCGTTCCTTTCTAATTCCGCGCTTGGGTG
The DNA here is from genome assembly GCF_000350225.1 of Chondrus crispus. Classification (NCBI taxonomy): domain Eukaryota; phylum Rhodophyta; class Florideophyceae; order Gigartinales; family Gigartinaceae; genus Chondrus; species Chondrus crispus. The sequence goes on from NW_005178942.1 coordinate 136,849, forward strand.
TAGGCATGGTAAAAACCTTGATTTATCACTTGTGATACTTCGATGGGGACAGGAATGAGTAGCAGTAAGAGGAGCGGAACAAAAGTGCAGGCTTATGTAGAGAACGAAAAGACGTTGTGCGCGATAGTCGATGAGATGTCTTAAACGGACGGCAAGAGAAGGAGTAATCCAGTAAAGCAACCGGTTAGGTCTTCTAGGTTTCCACTTGAGGTTTTCACGCAATATTTCCACTTGAAGGGTACTCCAACCCACGGTGACGCGTCCCCTACGCGCGGAGGGGGCCGATTTCAGCACTCTTCCACCACCCAGACCCTTGGGTGATGGTGACAAGATCCGTTCGGGGTACCCCTGCAGCCAACTATTGTTGACTATCGGCGCAGTCCTCCCCCTATGAGAAAATGTCAATGTTCGAGTTTAGCGGCTAAAGCCACTGAATAGAGGACGACCTAGTAGAAGTAGTGGTCGATAAGAAGGAACAGGCGCAGCGCAAAACGCAGCGCGAGAAACGATAGACGGGTTTGCGACGCGTTCGGGACCTGGAAGCAAGAGAGACTGTAACTGTGGTCGGAAAGGGAGAGCAGACGCAGTGCAAGTACTTGGTATAGGCGCGCCGGTAGGGTGCGAAGAAGAAAGGTGCTAGAGAGGAGAAGGGTCGAGTGAGGTCAAAGGGGTAGGAGGAGCAGGACGATTTTTGGACAGAAATGCGTCTACACAGGGGCGATTAAGCTATGGAGAGACGCTCTACAGACCCAAAATCAACGGCCCGGGATGCCCCATGACAGATGACATGCCTGGACATCCCCAGTCGAGCGCTGGGATGGTGTGCGGCCAAAAAAACAGTCAAGTTTTTTCGGACGCTCGACCCAGGCACCGGATGGGCACATCGATAGTCGATGTGAAAATCAAATCCTTTTTTTGCGCAATTTTTTGGACGATTTGATTTCCACATCGAGTGTCGATGTGCAAATCAAATCCTTTTTTTGCGCAATTTTTAGGACGATTTGATTTCCACATCGAGTGTCGATGTGCAAATCAAATCCTTTTTTTGCGCAATTTTTTGGACGATTTGATTTCCACATCGAATGTCTATGTGCAAATCAGATCATTTTTTTGGGCAATTTTTTGGCCGATTTTACTTGCACATCGAGTGTGGATGTGCATATCAGGTGTCAGGGACGCGCGTCCACCAAGGTGCCTGCAGGCTCATGCTGGCCGTGGTGTCACCTTCTACCTTTCAGACCGCTCGCGCTGCGTTTTGCGCTGCGCCTGTTCCTTCTTATCGACCACTACTTCTACTAGGTCGTCCTCTATTCAGTGGCTTTAGCCGCTAAACTCGAACATTGACATTTTCTCATAGGGGGAGGACTGCGCCGATAGTCAACAATAGTTGGCTGCAGGGGTACCCCGAACGGATCTTGTCACCATCACACAAGGGTCTGGGTGGTGGAAGAGTGCTGAAATCGGCCCCCTCCGCGCGTAGGGGACGCGTCACCGTGGGTTGGAGTACCCTTCAAGTGGAAATATTGCGTGGAAACCTCAAGTGGAAACCTAGAAGACCTAACCGGTTGCTTTACTGGATTACTCCTTCTCTTTCCGTCCGTTTAAGACACCTCATCGACTATCGCGCACAACGTCTTTTCGTTCTCTACATAAGCCTGCACTTTTGTTCCGCTCCTCTTACTGCTATTCGTGCCTGTCCCCATCTAAGTATCACACGTGATAAACATGCCTACTCAAGCGAAAACGTCTTCCTTCGGGAAGCGCCTCAAAGCCATACAGGTAGTGCGAGCAGCCGTAATCCAGCAAACTGGGAACGTGGTACCGAAACCTGGAGATATCGCGGATTGGGCTGAGAATAACCCTGAGACCGATGCTGCAAAGAACTACTTACAATCTTTGGGAGCCGAAAATGTATCCGGGGCAGAGGTTCGCAAATCAAAAATGAATCAACGTCAAGTCGCACAAGTCTATGCAATCGTGCAGGCGCTTCTTGGTTGCGGGAGAGGCAATGATACTAGACCCTGGCAAATCTTCGAAATCATAAGCGACATTAACGGCGACAGCTTCAATGCTAGAGGTCTCCAGTGTACGTTTTTTAGCAACACGAGTTCCAAAAGGAATACTGTGAAAGAGCCACGATTCCTTACTTCGCCCGCAACTTCCTTCGAGGCAATGATGTTCCTAATCTATGTGGGAGTAGTTATGAACTGTCACACCAGGAAACAAGGATCACCATGTGCCAAGAGAAAGAAGGTATTGCAGAACTACAAGGTCAATAGGGAGACGTCACAGCGTATTGGCTTTGCTGTTCAGCAAGTTATTCGTGCATGGGATTGCAAGGCCAGATATATGGGATTCAAGAACTGCGAAGAAATGATATATCCTTACATCACCTTGACAAGTGACGACCGTGAGATGTGCTTTACTGTGTTGAGTTCAGGCTTCGCCCACAAAAAACAGAAGGATACAATCACAGTCAACGCCGGGGCATTCTGTCTCTCCGATGAATGTTCCCCACAAGCGTTTGGCCGCGTTCCAGTCGTGGATAATGCTCTCCGCGAGGCAGCAAAACTTGTTCTGAGTAATATCCGCTTCTTCGTGAAATCGGATTACTTGTATGAAATGCCTTCCATGGCGAATTGGATGGCTTTGGACAGGTTCAAGAAAGTTCAGGAAACGATCCTTCCCATCATCGATGGTTATCAGAACGAAATGGTCAATCACGTGAAGAATTCCCTCCCACAACAAGACATAGAGATGGTTTCTTCTGTAAACTCCACTGAACAGGCGCGACAAGAAAACATCCTTGCAAGGAGCCTCGCAGTTGTCGCCAGGCGCAGGACTGCTTCTAAGTCTGTCTCACACACCGACTCTGTACAGGCGGTGCGGGAAAGTGAATTGGTGAGTAGTGCTCCAGACAGGTCAGAGTCCCGGGCAGGACGCTGGCCTGCACAATCACGGACTCTGTCAGTCACGCAGGAGTGTAAAGGTGAAGGCTGTGAGTGTCGAGAAGCTTTAAGGAATGTCTGCAGGGCAATGAACAAGTACGCAAGGACGTATAGCTGTGCATTCCCAGAGCTATCGCAGGAGGATATCTCATCATGTTCCGAACAAATATTGGAAGGAGTACAGCTGGTGCTTTGTGACCCACCTTACAACTACCGAAGAGCGAACAATCTTCCGAATTCAACCCATGACAACCTCAGCAAAAGTGACATGACTGATTGTGTTCGTGAGATCAGTCAGATGCTCCGTGAGGGTGGACATGCGTTTGTGTTCTGCTCTGCATTGCAATTCAAACTCTGGTATGACGCCTTCGCATCGTGTACAGTTGCAGTCAGTTCTGATAATGAAGATGAACAAGATGAGGAAGAATCAAATCAAGGCGATGAGGAAGGGCGGTCAGGAACCGAAGACCTCCTAGAAGTGAATCTCCCTGCGGAGCGTCTCCGAATTTTCAGTGTGGATCCCTCACCAGTGCTTATGAACAGCATGCCGGGTCATTATTACACGAATGCTGCCATCAAGACGACGGCTTTCAGACGAATTTCCGAGATGGCTGTACATGTCACTAAGAAAGGACTCAATTCGAAGGACGCTTTCGCCCTGGTTAACTACGATAACTTCAACTTCGTCTCTTCCCGCCATCCGGCTTGGACTAACATTATCGACAACGTTCCGAGACTAGAAGAGGGAGAGAGGCTTAAGCACCCCGACGCCCCGAAGTCAAAGTTCGTCCCGTTGCGACTGGAGCAGAAACCTCTACGTCTTCTCATGGAAATCATTTCTCGCTTGACTCAACCGGGTGATTACGTTGTTGATATGTTCAGTGGAACCTTTTCAACTGGAGTGGCTTGTCTTTCGCTCAAAAAGCATCGAAGATTTGTGGGGTGTGAACGGGACCCGGTTGCCTGGCTTGCTGCGACAGAAAACTTGGAGCTGGCCTTTGCTCAGAGTGTCCTGAACCCATCTTCTGACATCAACATACCACAGTTGGAATCCGCAGCAGAGCTATTGTTGGCTCATAATCCGGCATTTACAAGGGCCGCTGAGAAGGGCTCAGATTGGAAGCCTCCGAGAGGATGTCCTTACTTTCAACAAGCTCCGGAGCACATTTTGAAGTTCCTAGCCACTAAGTTACAAGCACTAAATGTGGTGCAAGAGGGCAAAGGAAAGCCTTTATCAAAGTGGGCGAGGGAATATACCGGAGGCCTTCAAACAGTTCACTGCGAAGATATCATTTTATATGAGTGTATGGTTCTCGGTTTGATTGAGGCTCCTTCAAAGCACTGGAATGATGGCTCTCTTGGTGTTTTACGACCAGAACTGTTCGGAGGGGAGAGGTTATATGCCCTGTTTATGGAACAATCGTTTATAGGGACTTAACAAAACAAAGTCAGTCCACAAAACAATACGGTGAAAACGGTGTACTTGGGTGTACACCTGAAATGTTCCGCAACTGTTCATATCCGATTGAATTGAGCAAGAGTATTCGGGGCGTGAGAGAGGTTTACATTTTTCCTGCACAGTTCTGTAGTATAACCCCCCCTGGGGCTTTATTTTCGATTGGATCAACTCAGAACCGGATCGGTTACTGTAGGGCTCGATGCTCTACAGTACCACCACGTCTATCTCCGAGTACAGGGGGCGCACGTGTACACGTGTACGCGCGGGACCGGAGAACGCGCACACACGTGTACTGTCAGCCCCGATGGCTGACAGTATTACAGTGTCGACCGACCGCTACAGTACGTCGCTACAGTACATCGGTACTGTACTATTATGATAGGTTATTATGTACATTAAATATGGAGCGGACCGGCGGCGGGGGAGGAGGACAAGCACGGACTTGTCACCCACCGACCGTCAAGGTCCGACTTCCCGCTTATTCTAAGGTAGCGCTCGCTAACTACCTTAGAGCGGCACCGAGCGCGGGTTGAGGACGCGCGCGGTACGCCCACGAGTCGGCTCCGCCTCCGCCCGTCGGTACTGGATCGTTACCCAGTACCGCTCCAGGGCGTCGAGGCGTCGAACCGCTCGCGCGTACCGGCGTCCTCCCCGTTCCCGCTCTACCACGCTACCCGGGCCCGCTGCCCGGTGCCGTTAGCTGGTGTCCTGCTTCACCCCCGTCTTCCCGATCGGACGGGGTCTCGGTCGAACTGTGCATACACCCCTATCGCTGGGGGTGTTTATGCTACAAGTTCGGCGTCGCAAGAAGGATCAGACTGGCTACGGGGACTAGAGAGGTGGAGGGACACGGACTTCGGAAGGCGGGGACACCGAATGTGTCCCTTTGCTACAAGCCGACAAAGGTAAATTTTGTTTGCGGCCATGATACAGTTTTATATGTCGCAACCACGGATATAGAGGCCGGCGCAGAACTTCTAGTCAGCGTATAGAAGTATTCCGAGTTGTGTGGTAGTGCTAAAAGCTGTTGAATAAAGACCAGAGTTCTTGTTCCGCACATATACTTATGCTCGACGTGGCGGATACCCTTCCTTTCGCCCCCACACCCGATAAATTTCACCGTCTGGGAGACTCCTGTGTTGTACTGCTGAGTTTGATGTGGATATGAGACACATATGATCGTCGCTTTCTTCGCTCTCCTGTTCGCAGTAGTGCATAACTAATGCCTTTCGAACGTAGCTTTCAAGCTCAACCAGCGCTCTTCTTTCGTTTTGTTGTTGTATTAACACGCGGTATCCATCTTCCTCCGCTTCGCACTCCTTCACTGCGCAATATCGTATTGTTTCCTGACTTTCTTTCCCACGAGCGTCCAGAGTCTGGACTTGAAATACGGCTAGCACCATCCAGAACCTTCTATCTTGATCATGCTCAGAATCTTTGTTCTCATGAAGGGTGAATGTGAGATCAGGATCAGCGGTCGAAACTACACAAGCCTGCAGGGCTTGAATCACGCTACCATAGGATATAGTTGCCAGAACGGATGTTTGGTCCCTCTTTTGCCCGTCTGTTACTTTGCACCACTTCGCAGTTCCATATGTATGTACAGTTACGGAATGTCCATGCTCTGCCCGGCCACTTCTAAGACGTATCTTGTGTTTTCATAAATGCTCTAAAAGCTCCCTTGCTTTCAACAGAAATGCAAGGTCAGATGATTGGAACATTTCTGAATATTGATCTCCGTCCGCAGTGTTTCCTAGGTTCATAATTCTTGACTTGTCTACGCGCCAGTCCTTCCTACTGAGAGACGATGATAAAAGTCCTTTCCGATGGAATCGAAGGTTCTGCAGAACAGGAGTTGGGAAGCAGTCCTGAAGCTTTTGTAGTAATCTTCCGGCATCCTGCAGCCCAGAACTGTCGTAGCCCAAGAGATTCAAAACCGACTTCGCTGACTCAAAGCTCCATCCGTTCTCACTGGTGCCAATGCCTGCAGTCTCAATTGCCAGACGAGTCTTCCAGTCGTTGGCAAGACGATGTTCCATAGCCTGTAATTGTGAGTTTTTCATATTGGATTGAGCCACCCCCCTCTTCAATGGCTGATGAGCGCTTTCAAACAACAATTCTTGTACATGTCTTACGCTACCGAGCAGTGGCAATGTATGTGTGAAGAACTCCAACAGTCTGTGAAGGTTTGGTTTGTCCAAATGAGTGGAGGCAAAGCTGTTTGTGCGACACAGCTTATCTACTCGAGATAGGTAACGAAGTGCCATATTCCGAATCTCCAGGAGTCTTTTGGTTCCTCCTTCTTCATTGTGTGTGTCTATTGACCTCTTACCATCTATTCTTGATTCCGGAAAGTACTGCGTCCTGCTCACGAGAGAGGAAAACAGGTCGAGGAGGTTGAGAGCTTCATCGATAGTAGCACAGTTTCCGCTCACTCCCTCGCCAGTGATTTTGTGCACGTACCAAGTACACTTCATCGCTCGTGGTGCTACCAAGAGCAGGCAGTACATATAAGATATCGTCATTGAATGTAGCACATGCTTGTCATGGTTGATTAGGCTTTCCTGATATATGAGATGTCCATCCTTCAAAGCCACTTTGGCAATCGCCTCAGCATCTCTGCGTACATCTTTTGGTAGCAATGTTATACAGAGATTCATGATGTCGCGACCAATCCCGAGGAAAAGATGATCGGGAGCCACAACGCATGAGCGATACAAATCGAAAACAGAAGGAACAACCGGTTTCCTACTGCCAAGTACACGAGGTACACGAGCGCGAACGTGTTGTAGTTTTGCAGAGAGTTGATAAAGTGCCTGCAAACTTGTCTCAAACGTATCTGCGTCATCCATTCCGAGGGCTTTCAACTCTTCCCTGGATAACTTGGATCTCCTCAATGCAGTAGCCCGGTTCTCATCTCTCGCGAAAGATGGATGGTCGGAATGGATGCGAGTTGTATAACAATACTTGCTTCCTTGAAATCCAGACTTGTCGTACCCTCCATAGCTGCATAAGTGACATGGAACATTGGAGCAGTGCCCTAGTAGGTCCAAAGTGTAGGAGACTGCAGGATAGTCCCCGACGTACCCGACGACATCGAGAAAAAGAACAACCTTCTCTCCTTCTGCGGTAGTCATCTCAAATCCCTTTTCTGTCCCCTCAATGATATCATCAATAACTGCCGCCAGTATCTCGTTTGTAGATACTCCTGGAGGAGTTAACCCGATGGGTCTGATGGCTCCGGCTCCGTTGCGGTTCTCCGGAGCCATACCTATTGGCAGCATGTATACACCACCCATGCTTCCCTTCTTTCCAATGTACGGCGTAAATCCATCAGAGTACAGAAACATTATGTACACAACGTACTTTCTTCCATATTCAAGACGTCAACTGCTCTCCGCATCGACGCGATGGCCCTTGTCCATCGGATTATCATCCGCAGATACTCGTTTCACTACGATTTTGTCAAACATCTGGTTGTAAACCCCCCTATTCGTGCCAGTGAGATTCGAAACATTTCTTTCAGAAGATACAACCAAGCTGGTGGCGTATTCGTCATCACAGTTATGTCTTCTACACATCCTATACACAAGGAAGGGTGTTTGCGTGGGTTCTTCCGAATCTTCGGCATCTGGCTGTCCTGGAAGTGCAAGTTCGACGACCATGTCACTGGGAAGGAATGCCAGAGATTCTGGTCTCTTCATCTTCATCCTTTTGGTACGCTTTGAATTAGACTGCTCCTGCGGTTCTGTCCAGTTCGGATCATCGTAAACAAAGAAGGAAGATACAACTGCATCAAAGCTCATGTTTGTTGAGGACGTTACTGCAAACTGGGCTTGCATCAATCTGCCCTTCACCGCGTCACTTGTTTCGAACGTGATGTTAAGAAGGAGCCCTTTTCGAAGTTGCACCGTCAAACCATCTTCGGTTGGAATCCGATAAACAGATCAACTCCCAGCCCTATCCTGTATTATTGGAGTGTCCTCAATATCCAAGAACCTTGGTACCTCGCTTGACGGATCCATATCATGCCGTCTTCCTTGCACCATCTCTCGCAATCTTGCTGTCGAAAAGTCAAGTTTCGCCCAGTCGCTAGGCCTTACAATCATGGTAGGAGCGCTGTCCTGTGAGGAATACTTTCCAACGCCAGCCTTCGACCCAGACTTCGAGAAATCCACAGTAAACATTTCTACACGACAAGGAACGAAGAAGTTGGATTTCGCAAATGGACGAACACGTCTCTTCAGAGTAGATGTACTTGGCAGTTTGAGAGTGAGCTGGCTTTCATTCGGTCTCCAGTTCCTACAGTTAGCAAGTGTCTGATACGCAGTCTCGCCGAGACGTGTGCTCCCAGTTGCTGTTATCAGTGATGCAATATTTGTCCAGGTCAATCGAATTACAGCAGAAGCACCGTCGAACATGCTGTCTATCAGCTCTTCGCACCCTTCAGCTTCGTAGACAACGTCCTGCTCAACGCTCAATCCAATGTCTAATCCAGAAATTCGTTCGCTTTCTTCACAACGGAGCGTGTCATTTCGTTCGGAGTGAGGAATTAATGGAAGTGCCTCCACGCCGTCATGCATCACGCCTTGTTTTTCTTGGAGGTCGCTTAAAAGCCCGTCTTTCAAAAGGGAAGCATAGGATTCTGATTGACGGTCTAGTAATTTGAATCCATCCCCTGGACGTTTTGCTGGCTTTGTAGACAGTTGCCTACATGGCCTTGCTCTTTTTCGATGTCTTTCAAGCTGAGATTCAGAAGAAAATGGTGCGTGCCCATCCGAAGTAGTCCCTTGTGATGCAACATCTTCGGAACGCTTTGCATAAGGTCCGCGTTTTTTAAGAACCCAACGACTCTTGCTTTGACGCCCCATCTGTGACGGTTTCGACCAGGTTTGCCACTGGAAGTGGGGCTGCAGTGAGGTTTGGCATGGACCTCGGCATTAACAAGACTTCAGCAAGCTTACTGCTCTACAGAAGAAAGAAGGTCTTTTGTTACATTTGGCGATGCATACGGTTGTACCGTTAATATTAAAGCTTGGTTCAATGAATAGAAACGGTAAGAATGAGATGTTTCTACTCGCATTTTGATGTGATACCGCACGAAAAAAGCTCAATGGATGGCTGTCATTAAGGGCAACCATGCAATACCGAATTCGGTAATTTCAAATTGAAATTTCAGAACCTATATTCTGCTATTGACACGTGCCCATGAAAATGTAACTGATTTTCAGTCAGATGCCCTGCTCGAACTCAGAAAAGGCGGTAGTTTGATATATCAAACTACCGCCTACTGCATATATAGTTCCAGGACCAGATCCAACTCTCTGCACGCCCCTCGTCCGCAGTCCTGACCCACCACACGTCTTCTTCTCTGGCAGTTTCATTTCCGCGAGTTGCGTGTTCGGTTGAAATCTCATGCACAGTAAGTGACACCACTTCTGCCACAATCCTGACCCACAGGGCATCCTCTTTTCTGACAGTTTCATTTCCGCGAGTTGCGTGTTCGGTTGAAATCTCATGCACAGTAAGTGACGCCACTTCTGCACAATCCTGATCCACCACACGTCTTCTTCTCTGGCAGTTTCATTTCCGCGAGTTGCGTGTTTGGTTGAAATCTCATGTGGAGACACGAGTGCGCTGCACACGTTGGGTAAGTGAGCGCTTTCTCTAGGCAATACCGTTTTGCGATTAGCTACAAAGCTTTAACGTACGTTCGCACATTCTCTAACACATTGAAAGTGTCGAAGAACTGTTCGGACCAATCCTCACAGCGTTCCTTGTCTCACTGCAGGTCAACCCGCCCATCGTCTAACTCAGGATCAAGTAAGCCATCAGTACATGTAATGTGACCGTAACTGACCTCTCCTGTTATGTTTCTTGGCGTTGATTATTCTATTTAACGGAAGCGCAATGAACCACTGCCGCGGTATTTCGGTATTTGGACGGGGTAGATGTAGTGTATGTAGCCGTAACAATACTCTTTGGTTGCTACAAATAAATGTGATGTGAACGCCGCTAGAACTGCTATCGGTTTCATCCTTCGGGATGGGACCGTTTCTGGACCAGTGCGGTGACATCACATTTGCAAGAAAGGCACTGGACTAACATTTCATTGACTGAGAGTAGGTCGCGGCATTACGTCTAGTGCTGCATTGGGGTTGCGAATGGACACATGTTGTCATTGCCCTGGAGCAGCAAAACATAGTCGTCGGTGGCTGCGCAGATGCAGCGGTGATCATCGTCTCATCATTACCTCAATGTAACAAAGTTTGGCCCTGCAAGACCTACTCTGTGTGCAGCTCCAGCCAACCATCTACCGCCACGGGCCAGGTAGAGCCGCTGTGCCATAACTATGCTGCTTTCTAGCCAATGGCGTCATTGGTAAAAAATGTGCAAAATCGCGACATGAAATCAGCAAGCGTTGCTACATTTATGACACATTTTTTGCTGGCCCGGACCAAAATATTTGCGCAAATTTTTTATTGCCTCAGATAGGCTGATTTGACCTTCCTGTGGTCAGTTTTCCAAACGATCAAAAAGATTTCTCCGATGCCACATGCTTCTTGTTTTTATATTTATTTTTCTAATTTTGTTCAACTTGGGGGGTCCCGCCCAAGTAGTACCACCTCATAACACTTGAAGGGAACCAACCTGCATCCTTGCCTTTGGATGACCAGCAAAAAACTCACAACTGTAAGTACATACATTCGTGCAATTTGCATTTTTGTTCTTAACTACGTCCAGATTATGCACGCATTCTACGCATCTACTGTATAGTAGTGGTGCCTGTAGCAGTTCTAGTCGATATCTAGTTTTTCTTCAATTTTTCGCGAACTCACATCTTTCAGGGCCGTTCTTAACGACGAGCACGGTGTGCTAGCACGCAAGCACCCTGACATTTGGCATGAATGGATTGGTTGAACGGGAGTAAAAGCATTTCCAATAATTTTTTCAACCAATACATTCATGCCAAGTTTCAGGGCGCTTGCGTGCTAGCACACCGTGCTCGTCGTTAGGAACGGCCCTCAGTGCGCAGTGTATGTACGGTACCGCCAATAATTATAGCCGCACCCCACAAATATGCATTGCTGGTAAAGGAATCTTACTTTGCATAAAAAACTGCTTTGTCCTTGACGCATTCCTGCACGCCGAGTCCAAAACAATGCTCAGATTTTGAAACGCATCAATAGTTTGGAAGATATGCATCAAAAACCATTTATGGGGTGACAGTAATTATAGAGTACAGTGCTTCTAAACAACCATAACTCTGGTTCAGTACTTCGTAGGGCCACCTTTGGCCATCGCACAGTCAAAGCAACGCTTCTGCATGCTCCCTACTAACTTATCCAACGTCTCAGTGTTGATATTTTCCCAGCAGTCAATTATACATTCGAGTAGCTCATCGATATTATTAAACTGCCTTTCATGTGCGTACACTTTCCTTGCCAAGATCCCCCAAAAGGTTTTTTATAGGATTGAGGTCAGGGGACTTGGCAGGCCAGTCCATAACGTGCAGTTCCTCCTCTTCAAACCATTCGTAAACGCGATTAGCACGGTGTACAGCTGCACCATCTTGCATAACCGTCCAGCTAGGACCGAGCTCTTGATCAACAAAAGGAAGGAGATTGGTCTCGAGAGTCTGAATATACTTGAGCGCATTCTGCTTCCCTTCTAAAACGACCAAGTCATACTTCTTTTTCCCAGAAAACGCACCCCAAACCATCACCAAATCACCCCCTTGCTGCCGCTTTGAAAAAACCTTTCTATCCTTTCGTAAGTAATGCCAATAAAACGCGAAGCCGTCTGGTCCGTCGAGATTAAACTTCTTCTCGTCAGACCAGACTACATTTGCCCAATCACCAGGCGTCCAGGTCACCGTATCTCGAGCCCAACTTTCTGGCGCGATTTTGTGGCGCGGAAGTATCATTGGTGCGCGTGCCATGCGCATATACCGAAGGGTGGGAGTGCTGCTGAGTATTGCACGCACGCGGCTGGACTTAACAGGGAGCTGGAGTGTCTTCACAAGTTCTGTTGATGTCATTTCTCCCTTGTGCGCCTCTCGGATCAGCGGCCTTTTTGCCTGCGCAGATAGCGTAGGCTTCCTCCCGCTCCTTTTTGTTGTTCCGTAGAGCTCGGGGGCTTTCAAGTAGTTAGCTACTACTTTTGCGGACCTGCCTAGATGCTTGGCGATGCGGCGTATCGACCACTGAGCATCATGCAGGCCCGCAGTTTTTCCTTTTTCTTCAGCCGTTAAGGATTTACCGCGCGGCATAATTGGGGGGTCTGTTGGGTACTTTTTTACACGGAAGGCTGCTTGTGTTGAAGCGTATTGTATTGGGCTTTTAACGCGCTAAGAACGCGACAAGGAGTCTTTCGGTTGCCGAGTTCTTGGCGCGAGAATGTACTGTACTTTATACTTAATGTCACCCCATGAATACACATGTATTAATATCTGCAAAAGTATTTATGCTTTGCAAAATCTGATTGCAGATTCGGACTCAGCACGCATTGTTTTATCAAGAATGTTGTTGTTTTTTATGCAACGTGTGCTGCGTGCCACAGCACGGCACAACTTGGGGGTGCGGCTATAAATAATGGCGGTACTGTACAAGTACAGTAGGTCTCAAACGCAGATCCTCGCTGCGTGCAGCAAGATTTACTTCACATGCAGAACAAAGGTAAAATATGTATGCACTTGGTCTTTACGAAGTTTCTTGATAATCATTGGCCATCCTCAGTCTTTTCGAAAATTTCGTTATGATAAACTAGAACATGGGCAACTGTAAACTGATATCACTATTGTTCCGTTCCACAACCATTCGGCTCTTCCAAAAATCTTCCGCAAGAGACGCACCCGAAATCCGCCACCTCCCTCTCCCATCCGCCCGCGTGAGAGACAACAGCTCATGTGAGCTGTTGTCTGTGTGAACACACCCCCTATTTCCAGGTGCACCACACAGTGCCACCCTTCTCACTCTCCCCCCCGCCACTTCGCCGCCCACTTCCGCCCAACTCCCGCCGCTCGTCATGCGCACTACACCCATCCATCTGACCCGCCAGCACTTGCCCCTTTCCCGTCCGTCCCGGCCCTCACTCACCCTTCCAGTACTCTCCCTGCCCAGTTCCTCCCCCACATGCCTCCCCGACTCCCGGGTCCAGCCGGCAAGTGCTGCAGAGCACCTTCGACGCGATCGTGCGGGAGCACATATCCGATTTCGGCCAGACCCCTGCCGAGGCGGTGTCCGACGCGCGCGCCCAGCTGACCGCCGCGGGCCTCACGGACCAGTCCAACCTCTCGGACCCGACGTCGTCCGGCCCGGCGGACGTACAACAGCGCGCCGCGGAGCTCTTGGCTGCGCTGCGGGCAGACCTGGCCTTCCCGTGCGACGCAGTCACCGCGGAGCGCATCGCACGCCCCCTGCAGGCGGCGGAGGCGGCGCTAAGCAGGGCGGCGCCCTGGGCGGCGCACACAAAAGCCTGTGCACAAGAGGGCAGCAAGGGAGCCGAGAAGGCGGAGGTGGAAGAAGACGACGCGGGCGTAGCGCGGCTGCAGGATCTGCAGGACCAAGGCAACGGCGGCCGCGAAGTGCACGGCCAAGGGGCAGGCCTGGAGAGTTGTGCTACCCGGACGACGAAAGAGGGGATTGTGTTTTCGCGTGTGGACATTCAGGCGTGCTGGGATCATGGTTACGGCGTTTACGCACTACGTTTATGAAAGAGAGCAAAGGGCAAGTGGCACGCACAATCAGTGAAGCGTCCGAGACACGCACGAGATGTAGTTTTAGTCGGACTCATCTGTGTGGTTGATGGATCTGAATTGCATCTCCACTCGGCGACGACGCTTTTTGCGATAACGCCTTTGCAACTGGCGCCGTTTTTGAATTTGAGATGTTGCTATATGATAGCGGCCGTTCTTCATCGTCCTCAAAATTTTGGAGTCCTCAGCGCGTAGAGGATTCTTGTGTAAATGAAAGTTTGTCAGTCCCACACATAAACGAAAAATACTGTCATAACCCGCCTCACTCCATTTCCACTTCGCTGCCATGACATTCCAAAGACCACAAAGCCTTCCAAAAAAGTTTTCCACTATAATTCTATCGCTTGAAATGTGCCTGTTATTAGAAACCTCGGCTTGCGTAAGTGTTCCATTGATCGGTTTTTTGGTCGGATGGATCACACGACAGAACTCCTTAGCCCCATGGTATCCTTTATCGCACAGTACAGCCCAATAGTTTGGGAACTCATTCGACAAGGGCCCATCATCCTCTATGTCATTTTCACCTTCCCCTTCACCTTTGCGAAGTTGTTTCGAGTGAAAGGTTAGCATGGCCTCGAATATTTTTAAGTCTGACACTGACCCAGGCTCGTGAGCGCTGCAACCTAAAGCAAGGCCATTTGGCAATACCGAGACCTCAGTCTTGTAGCCATACAATTTATGTTTCCCGCTATAGTACAGCTTGCCTTCCTCCACGCTGCCACTCGGGCGGAAACTTTGCTGGAATGTCACATCAGTGGCATAACGCGCAGCAGGGTAGTTTTTAAACCCGACTTTCTTGCTCTGCATGACGGCCATTTTCCATTTCTTACCTTGATATTCCACATAGTGATGGAAGACCGGATAAGAGATTATGTCTACAAATTTCATAATCATTCGCTCAAACGTAGGACCTTTCAAACTGAACATCTTGGCCAAGAAGTCCCATTGGCCTCCATGTTTTAATACAGAGAGTGTCATAAACAGGACATCACGTGGAGTATGGGAGCATTTGCGTCCACGCCCTGCATTGTACCTCTCTTTGATGGCCTTTTCCAGGCTGCACCAAGTGGAATGGAATTGTGTCGGACTGAAGTTGGTCATCTGTATGACGGCGGCAGCGCCCCCCTTTTCGTAGAACTGATCATAAATGGGGGACTCACTTTCCACCTCATCGTCCGTATCGACGGCGTCAGAGTCTGACGCATACTCCTCCAGGTCTGCACGGCGCTCCACGGCGACATCGGAGAGCAGGAGTAGAGCTCTTGCAGCCTGCGTGGGGGTCACAGATGCCATATTATGGCGCTTGTGAAAAGGTGTGGGGTCAAGGAGGGAGAGGGAGTGGATTGGTGTGGTTTTAGTGTGGTGGGGTGCTGTGCGGGCGTGCGATGTTGACATGTTTCCGAAAGACCAGAGCCTATTGTAAAAGACCGCCCTTTTTTGAACTGGACCGATAATTTTCGTAAATCATTACAGCTCAGGTTATGACAAAGTCGATCGAAAACAGATCTAGTGGACCTGACAATACGACGTATTCATACAAATATTTCGAAAGTACTGATATACTGGATCAGTTCCAATTGCGCAGTACTTTTACTGTAGGAATCAATGTGATTTCGTGTGCGACAGGTGTTTGCACGAAAGGTCTAGTGGGTGCCTTGCCCAAGGCTATACAAGAGCTACCATAATTGGTTGTCGTCATGCTACTGTACAGTACCGTTTTGTGGATTTGTCAACTCGAAAAAGTCACCGACCCCTGAGACGCAGGAAATCTCTGCAATCTGTCTTCCAATCTCTGGCCCTGTCTGCTGTCTGTGGGGGGGGGGGGGCTGATAGATAAAGCCAACATCTCCTCTAAGTTAGGTACAGCGAAGCGTGAGACTCTTCTGCAGTCACAGATATCTGCGTGTGTGTGAAAAACTTATCCTTTCTATCCAGTGTTTCTCATTGCCGCGCGGCTGCGACCAGGGCGGAGCCGAAGAATGAATGCCGCGCGGCTTACTTTCATCTCCACTGCGTCATCCTCAACATTCTTATCCCCTGGCACAGCAGCATACATAAATCCATCATCTTCTCCTCGCACGCGATGGCGCGCCCCTCGCATACGAAGCCGCAGGAGATGTCAAGCTGTGGCATGTGACGAATCTGCTCCGTATTTGTCAGCGGACCGTCCTTCCCGTGATGGGAAAAAATCGGACAGCTCCACCAAACCTGAAACCGCCCGAAGCGCTGTGTCTCGAACGCTCATCGGTCGCGCTCTGGTAGAGGTGCTCTCTCTCGTTGTCGGCGCGCTTCTCCTTCTCGTCGTCGTCGCATGGCGGGCCTCGCAGGTCGTTTCGTTGGCGGTGTGGCGAGCGCTGCTATGGCTTGCAAATCTAAGGAGACTGGGCAAGTGGGGGTGCACAAAACTAGTTGAAACGCTGAAGCGCTTCCCTTCCGCTTCCGCTTTGCGAGCGGCGCGTGATGCTTTCTTCATGATTCTCACTCGGCAGGAGCCCAAAGCTGCATTCACCCGCGAGGAGGAACTCTCAAATGCACGGCCCGATGATATGGACGTCGTGCGTGACGTAGTTGCTACGGATCAGACGTCTTTCAGCGAGGGAGATGGTTCCCCTGCCAGTGCAATTGTTCCGAAGCGCCGCTTGGTGCTCGTCCGACATGCCAAAACTGTATGGGACCGGAACAATGAAGTTGCTGACCACGAACGTGTACTGTCTCTACAAGGCAGGAAAGAGGCGCAGTTGATAGGGGCAGAGCTAGCCGCCCGCTTATGGTTTCCAGACAAGGTTTTATGCTCAAACGCGGTGCGCACTGTTCAGACATTGAACCTTCTCAATATCTCGGAGCAAGACGCCCCATCTGATACTTTTTGCATCGAAAGCCTGTATTATGCAGTGACAGGTGAGGAAATGGCTGTAGCTGTTGACGAGGCTCTCGGTACGAGCGGATTTGTTGACCATAGTACGCTAATGGTTGTGTGCCACAATCCGGGCTGCGAAGAATTGGTCGAGCAGCTAACTGGGCATCGTCCACAGATGGGGACCGGATGTGCAGTTTTGATGGAGTATGACGAGGACAGCGAGATAGAAGATACTAATAGTATGTTCTGTTTGGCCACCTGTCAAAGGAAGTGGGATCTTGTGGAGGTGCTTCATCCGGCTGAACTGTTGGCAACGTCTTCCAGTTCCGCTGAGTAGAGGACACGCTTGCGTCATCGCATATTTTCGTTTTGTCGCTGCGTAAGGCTGCTTATTATTGAGGCCTTTTGGGGCGCTCCCCAGAGACATATTGCTCTTCGTGTAAATTTAAGGTATTTGGTCATCGCCATGGTCTTCTTTCGTTTCGAGACCGAGAGCATGCACCGGTTTGCAACATCGTTGTAAACGCGAAGGCTCGTCTCTCAGTTGGCCAGGGTCAAGCGTTCCGCTAACTGCCTTCGAGCGCCGGGATGGAAACGATGCAGGTTGACCGCTTCTACGTGGTAACAGGGTACGTCCCTGCAATAAGAACGTCACTTCACTACACATAACATTCTGCGACTGGTAATGCTGACTTTTCTCTTTGTTGCAGAGTCTTAAACGGTTCAAACTCAGGAGACCAATTACAGGGTCAAGAAAGCCACCACATGCAATGTCAGGAAAAGAAGGCGCAGGTTTCGTCAAACTGCATACGAAATCCCGGGAAAATGAATCTATCTCTGCTTCAGCCAGTGTATGACTCATTACCATTGAGAAAACGCTTACCAGAGTTGGGTGCAGTTACATTTCACTTCTTGATGGAAAGAACATCATTCACGAGAAACTGTTCAGGAAACATCACCTTCATCATATCGTGCCATGATGCCATGCATAGAGAGATTGAATACTTCGGGCAAACACCATTTGTTGTGTCAAGTTCGAGACCAGTGACTCATTTAGACATTCGAGTAAGGCCTCACTACAAGCAGTTTATCGCACAGACCCCCAGCAACTCGTTCATAGTGCAACTTTCTTGCCTCCTTGCCCTGTTAAGCACTTTAATATTTATCTGGTGTGGTCAGACTTATTCGCGAAAACAACGATCAAAAAAATGGTCTCTTCGCCACCACCGGGAGACTCCCGGTCTTATCAGTTGTTTTTCAAAACCCATCAATGTTCGGCAAAAGTTTGTTGAGATGGCAACTGCTGCAGATAGTGATTCATGCGAACCTACAACTTTTCTTGCTCATGGAGCACGCCATGCTAGCCCTCGATCGAACTGCACGCTTCTAGAGATGTCATGTCCCGGTGCATCAAATCTTCACAACACTATAGAACTGGCGAATGTCCCGGTTTTGGCTGAAGAGCAAGACTATCCACTGTGTGCAGTGGACCGGACGCCACTGATTTCGATCAAATATGGGGCCGCCGTCTTCAGCTCAGCAAGTCTTCTGTAGTGAATAGAGCGCAAGCAGGGCACACCTTGAACCCCGCAGACGATCCATCGATAAAGCCGGCAGCTCTACTTGGAGCGACGGCGATCTCGCTTTCGTCGTTTTCGATACTTGTGCTTGTTCATCTTTAAACGTCGTTTCTTCAGCGTGCTACTCGCCTGTATCGTTTCAATATGCTCCTCCGGCACCATTGCCGAAGTCTTGAGCAGTTCACATGCAGCAAGGGTCATATCCTGTGTTTGAAAACTTTCCAGTTCTCCGTAGTGCATGAGGTGTGTGTGTTTCATGCTTGACGAACGTCGCTCGTCATGCAACAAACTAGCACTGGATACGAATCCATTCGCATTTAGTGTTGAGCGAATGTCGTAAATTGATGGCTGCGTTGAGCCCAAAGCGTGACACAGATGCAGGGTGGGTACATGACATTGGGCTGCTTTCGGCACAGCTCGTTGCGGCAATTTAAGAAGCGACATAGCCCGCGCACCACGCAAAGGTATTTGCCGCAACATTGCGCAAGAGAGGAGTTGAGTCGTCACCCCCTGTGCTTGCAGATCGACAGCCTTAACCCACTTTCCTACAAAAGGGTGACAGGTCGGAATTCCTTGATCTGCTCGCGGGGGTGCTAACTCGTACGTTATGATGACCGACCAAAGCGGCACCTTATTGTATAGGTGGTACCAACAGGACTATTATTGTGATTCCCGTCAAAATGCGGTAAATTTGTCGAAAAATCTACGTCAGACAGTACATTGCCACAATCACAATCCAGAGCCCAAACCCATCGGCGACGAAGTCGCTTTTCTCGGTCTACGTGCCACGAACCCCTGCTCTCTCCTCAAGCCATTTACTTTACCCCGTGAGCCCCGGGCAGTAACCGCAACGCCGCAACACTATGCACCCTTCACGGCGACCGATGTCGAACAAGCAAGGCTTAGAAGCACGCAATCAGCAGGCTGCACGAGACGCGCTTCGAAGACGGCAGAAGGCAAAAAAGGCCAAACAAGTGAAACGCCACGTGCGCTACAAGGAAAAGAAGAAACTACTTAGTGAATTAGAAGCGGAAAAAGTAGATGTCCCAATTGTAGCGCATGAGTTGGGCAGGCCAGGAGATGAGGAAGACGAGGAAGGCGAGATTGCCGTGCAGCCGCTCCGACAACGTCAGACACAAGAACGAAAGAGGACCAGGCGAAATTCGGACAAGGCAGAGGCTACCAAAGAAGCTGAAGATAACGAAGTAGCTGAAGATATAGACTCGCAAGATGGTGGGATGAACGATGAAATACAATCAGCGCAAAAGCAGGAACCAGAAGAGAAGAGTATCCCGTCGGTTGTCGTTGAGAAGAGAAAGCCCAAAAAATATCTTCCATTTACAAAACAAATGAAGCAGGCAGAACAAGCACGGAAAGAACGCCAAAAGAACGAGAAGGAGCGTGAAATCAAAATCAAGACGCGAGAGAATAGGTTGAAGCTATCAAAGAAAGAGCGAAGAAAGCGAGTAAGTTGCATAGTTTACAATGTCGCTTCAGCAGTTTGCTGGGAGGGCGAGACGTCGCGAAAGTTCAATAGTATCACGCTTCTACTCACATGGCACATCAGTGGCAACATGCTAACTATTTTTGACTCTTTTCTGGGATTTCCATGTGTGCACCTTGTGATTTCGTGATGCAGTCGAAACTGTACAGGAAAGTCACAACAAAGGGACAGCCCTTGTTGAAGCATAAATTAGATATGATGCTCTCGCAAATCCAGGGCGAGCAATGACATCAGAAATCGGACATTTCGTCAAATGTTACCGCCCACAGAACGTCGTAGCCGTTTCTTAAATGTAGGACGCACTCATGAACTTGCTGGTGGCAAACACACGGTGTAGGACAGAATCCAACTCAAAAGAAACAAGGCGAACGCAGGCATCATACCCTCTGTCTGAATCGAGCCCACTGCTGAGATTTCCTCCGCGTCGATTTCATTTGTTATGGATAGAAGCACAGGCGGAAGCATGGCGCCGGCGAGAATGAATGTCATGACACACGGGGCTCCTGTGAGTTGCAAAACGCCGAAAATAGTACCGAAAGCAACTGCGATGGTTTGGCGGAGCCAGTGTGAGGCGTTGAGGGCTTCCTGAGGGGTGAGTTCGTAGGTTTTGTCCAGAACCTTACCCCAGAGCAAGCGGGACACCGGCGGCGGGGTTTCGGGTTTCGCCTCCGTGTGCGCTTTCCCTTTGTCAGCAGGTTTTGCGGAGCCTTTGCCAGGCCGCGATCGCACGCCCATGATGCGACGTTCAATAAGAGGGAATGGGAGAGAGGGGCAGGCGCGGGATAAGGAAGGAGTTGTTGTGGCGGCGAATAAAAGTATGTGCCTGTGGGCTGAGGAAGAGTCGGGGTCGGCGTGGAAGAGGTTGTGATGCGGCGGGGCAGGCCTGGACAAAGCGGCAAGAATTCGTCACCTCAATGGGTGTGCAGAGTACTTGTTGTAGACGTATAGGAGACGGCTCGTTTTTCATTGCCAAAAGATCATGGGACCGTCTGTGCAAGGATTTCCCGACGACTACAACTGGGAGAAAGAGACTTCTTCCCTTAGCGTTCGACGGCGATGCACGATTTGTGTACGAGGAGATCGCGGGATTCAATCCCGATGCCACGTGCGATGAGCTTTGGAAGTTGCTTGGAAATAGGCTGTGCAACGAGATCCATCAGTCAGCACTACGAGACAGGTTTTTTGCCATGACATGGAATGAGAAGCGAGAGTCCTTTGAGAAGTTTGCGTGGCGTCTCCGCTCGGCCTCTCTGTTGCTCCCAGGTACTGTCGACGATGGATTGCTGCTCAATCGTCTCAAGAATGGCCTTCCGAGTCGGTTGCAAGACCAAGCCAAGCTGGCGTCAGGGACCTTCGACGAAGTTGTGAGCCGAGTGTCCAGTCTGTCTTCTGCACAGATTAATCGCATTGAAAGAGTTCGTGAGGTCCGGGACGATAGACCAGCTAGTACGGGTCCGGCCATGAACTACCCCGCCGGTGACCGGTTTTCACATGTGCGCTGTCACTACAGTACTGTCAGAGGCTAGGCCATATCTCTCGGGATTGTGAAAAGAAAATGGCTGACAGAGAGGCGTCGGGGAAATGCAAGGGGGATCAGCGAGGCCCTGCTGGTCCGGACCCAAAACGCAGCTAGGGCGACAACACCCGGCAGGGCCTAAGACGCTCAGGGAAAGGGTATGCGCGTGCGGAGAGGCGCTGTTACATGAGTTGGATGGCACAGAGGAGATTGCTGTCAACATCGGTGAGAAATTGTGGGTGCCGGTTGACACTGCGGCTCTCTCACTTTGGGTAGATCACGACTGGCTCCTCTGAAATGGAGGAAGGATCAAGCCGACTGAGATAAGGGCCGATGCTGTAGATGGACACCATCTCGACGTGAGAGGAGAAGGACTGCTGACGTTTGAGCTGTGGGGATATCAGTTCACAGAGGAAGTTCAAGTGCTGCGCCATCTTCCCAACAAGCTTCTAATTGGTCGCAAATTCTGGAGAAAGCACTCACTGCGCTTGGACCTAGCTGCCAATTGCGGATCTATCCGGGTTCAAGGCGTTTGGCTGACCGGGAGGATCAGCAAAGGCGGTTCTGGCTCCCATAGAGAGAATGTCTGTAAGATGTTGGAGGGAGCAGACGTGGACACGTATCTTAAACGGGAATCGGACTATGGCGAATTCTCAGAAGACCCTCGCTTACAGCAAAAGTTACGGGATCTGCTTTGGAGAAAGCGAGAAATCTTCAAAGGACTCGGACGAATTAAGGGCGTCAAGCATGAGATAGTTCTAAAGGAGGGAGCTAGGCCAATCTGCCAACCACTGCGCAAGAGATCCCCTGGCGAGCAAGATGTCGAACGGGAGGCCATGGAGAGGCTGATCATGCTTGGTGTACTGGAGCCTAGCACATCCCCCTGGGCATCCAACAATGTTCTTTGTTAAAAAAAGGACGGCAGCATACGCGTCACTGCCGACTTCAGGGCATTGAACAATGCAACGGTCACGGACTCCTATCCAATGCAGGACATGAGGCAGGTTTTGGATTGGCTCGGCAATAAGAGGATACTACAGTGTGCGAAACGCAAATAAATACACCCATCGTCGAGCGGGTTTTCGCCAGATGCAGGCCGATAACATAAAGACGCCCACTCTATGACAACGCAAAACACACGATGAGTCCGATTCTGGGCTCAGATTTGCTCAATCATAAACGCATAGACAGATATCTTCAAAAAAGTATGCGAAACGCAAATAAATACGCGAAACGCTATAGAGTACAGTAGAAGAAATGTCTTTATTCTAGTATTTTGTCGCTCGCCCTTCCCTTGTCCATCCAGCACTGCAAGCATACGCCGCGGTATGCTACGATAGAGCTTCTGTAGCAATTCGCCACTAATTGTTGCCCATACATCCTCAATCACCTCCTTAAGCTGCTCTATCGTATCGAACTGACGCTGGCGAAGATAGACGCGACGAGCCATGATTCCCCAAATGTTCTCAATAATATTAAGATCAGGAGACTTTGCGGGCCAGTCCATAGTTCTCACACCCTTCTCATTGAGCCAAGAGCGCGTGAATCTCGACCTATGAATAGAAGCTCCATCTTGCTGGTAAACCCAGTTCTCCATTTCCCCATACATCTCTGCGGAAAAAGGCAGTAGGGCCTTGTCCAGGGTTTCGCAGTACTTACCCGAATTTTGATTTCCATTTAAAAACACCAAAGGGGATACCCCGTAAGGAGAAATGGCTCCCCAAACCATAACTGTAGCTCCTCCATTTTGCCTCTTAGAAAAAAACCTTTCATCTTTGCGCAAATCATGCCAATAGCAGGCATTTCCATCCGGTCCGTCGAGGTTGAACTTTTTCTCATCGCTGAAGATGACTTTGTTCCAAAAAAAGTCCCCCTTGCTTATAAAACGGCGCACCCATTTGACCCTTTTTTCGCGGTGCAGAGAAGTCATCATTGGGGCGGTCTTCATTTTTCTATACTTTAGATGTGGCGTTGCGCTTAGAATTTGTTGAATTCTGCGGACTCCTACCGGCAAGTTGAGGTCTTGTTTTATGTCTCGAGCTGAATAGTTTCCCGTGGTTGCCTTTCGAATCATAGCCTTTTCTTCCCGGACAGTCAACTTTTGACCAGTTACATGCGCCCGAGACCGTGCAGTGCGACTGGGATTCTTTAAAAAGCGCTGCACAGCTCCTACGGACCTTCCCAATTCTTTCGATATGTCCCGTAAGGACATAAGCTGATGATGCAGGGCAAGGATCTGGCCCTTCTCGAGGTCGGTGAGCGGCGGGCCTCTTGGCATTTTTAATGCTAGTTGATAGTGGACGATGAGGTAGGAAGACGTCAAGTGCCAGTCGGTATAGTACTGTGTCCTTTATTGTTTTGAAATGAAGACTACACGCCAGTTGCCCGCACTTTTCGATACTGTATTCTATGGCGTTTCGCGTTTTTATTTGCGTTTCGCATGCGTTTTTATATATAGCGGTCGATGCGTTTATAATTGAGCCAATCTGAGCCCAGAATCGGACTCGTCGTGTGTTTTGCGTTGTCATGGAGTGGGCGCTTTTATGTTTTCCGCCTGCAAATGGCGAAAACCCACTCGACGATGGGTGTATTTATTTGCGTTTCGCACACTGTATCCACGTTTGCGAATGAAAATATTCAAACATTGTCATTCACCAAAAACATTTATACAGTGCAATCGCGATAATTGGGACTGTACGGTGGACTTGTCGTGGAGTTGTACAGCGAGGACAACGCTAGCCCTAAGCGGCCTACAGTGTCCGCGGCGGTGCGCCGGCGGTCCCCGAATACTAATGGAAATATCGGGTATTTATACAAGGGGAAATTAAAGAGGGTAGAAATCCGGAGGGGGGACAACACAGGAGACCTCCGGTGGCTTTGTAGCCTGTAACTTCGCCTCGCTCGATCACCTCCGCTCCGCTCCCTCCACTGCGCGCGATCAGGGAAACTGAGCGCCAACATCCTCTCGCGACTAACATTCCTAGCGCAGGACTGATATCTGTCCCAATTATCACGACGTCCCATTTTTCGAGAGCTCGTCTGAACACGTGTAACGACACGTGTGCCCCTCGCAGGTTCATTTATTGATCCACGCATCCAACGTTGACTGTTTCGCAGCACATTGTCTTTGGCGTCTCACCTCCCTTTGTAGAGCGGAGACAGAGCTTCGAATCGCGTCACTGACGTTATACGGGTCGCATAAACGCTTGCAAATGGCGACGGCCTGTAGTTGCTCCTTGATTGATGGAAGAGGCGTCACTTCACCAATATCAATCTCGATGTCCTCTGAATCTTCTACAATTGACTGGTTTATAATCTGGTCGACAAGTTGCTCGTCAGACACTCCTGCAATGCAGTCATCCTCACCGATAGGGTTGAGCAGATCTTTAATGTCGGATATGGTTTCTGCTTCCGCCAAATCCAACGCCCGATTCATCTGGTACTTCCTATACTGTACTTTCATTGACGCTATAATTCCGGCGTCACATAGTTGTAATTCTGACGTTGTATTAGGAGCAAGGAAGCACAGTTAAATATTCTGTAGCGAAGGTGCAGTCTCTAAAGTGCCGTGAGCGCTGCAGTTGTCAACAAGCAGAAGAATCTTTCGACCTTGCGAAGTGAAGTGTGCATCGAGCCGTTTCAGCCACTCGTAGAAAACTTCTGATGTCATCCAGGCCCTCTTATTGGCATGGTAGTCAAGCCCATAATCCTGTCCAGACTTTTTTGAATAGTCTCGGTCGCAAGGCGGTTCCAATGAACATGGGTTCAACCTTTTCTGAACCATCCGCGTTTGCGCACTCTAACACTGTGATGCGGTCCTTTGCCTTTCTGAGACCAGGAGGGCGTTGCATAGCAACCGTGCGTTCGGGAGCAAGCTCGTAGAAGAGGCTGCACTCATCAGCATTGAAAACATTTCTCCGATCGTACCGTCTTATCTTCTCCTTCAGCCCCGGAAGAGAATCGTCGGCCGCACCCACATCGGCATCACCGCCTTCTCCATGCGTCTTGAAGAAACGCAGACTCCAACGACGTTTGAAGTTTGCCACCCACCCGGCGCTGAAGTTTAGCTTCGTTCTCTCGCTTCGCTGCAGCGTTCCATTACACAGGGCTTGGAGCTTCTTGGCCGTTGCATTGATTAAAGGACCGTTAATCATCCTTTGCAAGGATGCTTGATCACAAATCCAGGAGAAGAGTGCCCGCTCAAGTTCCGGTTTTGCACCTCGCTTCATTCGAATTGATTTGCTCACCCCTAGTTGAGGTTACAGAGTGGTGATGTTTCTTGCTTGCTTGAGGACGCGAGCAACCGTTGACTTTCCCGGGGTCGTGTAGAGGCGAAATGTTTCCTGACACCACAGCGCCATGACACAACATGTCGCACTCTCATGACTCTCACTGCGGCGGAGCACTTCGTTAAGCAGGGAGCGCTTCTGCGCTTCGTTAAGCGTGGCGTACTTCATAGCACTGCAGCTTTCAGGACGGTTCAGTATCTGGATGAGCTGAGATTCGCGGAGAGGAGAGGGAATCGAGCGACAAGTCAGATCTAAGCGTTCAAGTCTGCTGCCGTGCTGTGCTCTTTGATTTTGCTGAACGTTGAAGAACCCCCCTCCAGAGGGTCCACGGAATCCAGAAAATCAGTCCCAATTATCAATTTTGGGACAACCGTAAAATTTGATTAAATTTTAAATAAATTTAATCGTAAAATGTGATTAAATTTTAAAGGGAACGAGGACGGTGGACTGATTTCTGTCCCGTTTATCACGACGTCCTAATTATCGAGGTCCCAATTATCGCGACTGCACTGGGTGCATCCAGAAAATAACACTGTATCACTCGACTACTTTTTTGACCAATCAGCGACCGATAAAGTGGTCGCCGGCTGACTACTTTTGACCATCTGATCAAGCCCTCTCGACCCCTCTCCACTCCACCACTCCCGCACCACTTCCCATTCCATCCTTGCGCACTGGAGTTCCACATTCCAAGACCCCTCTCTCGAGCTGTCGGTGATGCCCGCTTCGCCAATGCCCTTTCAGAACAGCCGCAAGCACACTCTGGCAGCTCTAGTGTCTAGCCGACAATTTTCCTCAATTGAGGAAAACTGCATGAATTAATACACAGTTTTGGCGCTAAGACTGTAGCAATACCGAAACACCACACAAACCAGAGACCGTATGGGTCAGTACCCCGCCTTTTTGTGCAACCATTCCACTGAAGAAGTCTCGAGAATATTGAAACCCACCTGTTTCCCAGACCCTTCCATTCTTACCACTCCCATCAATTTGTTCCGTGGATCAGCGCCGTTCATTTAAAATGGGGAAGGACTCTCGCCTCATTGTTGGTGCTGAAGTGCACACGAAAGCCCGCTACGTGACCAGCAACGCTGAGTGTCAGCGTCGATACGGTTCCCTACGGAATACAAGGACAGTTGCAGGTGTTGTTGAAAACACTCGACAAGAGCAGGGCAAGAAGAATCGCGTCACGTTTATTGAGGGAGCTGTGGGATAACTCCTCTCCGCCCTGGGTTGGGTGAGAGGCGGAGGCTTTAGCGAGGGAGCACGCGGCGCGGACGCGACGCGCCAATTGAACCGATCGGACGAGCTCGCGAAAAGGGAGTGGCTCACTGGCCGGTTACGCGCAGTCGCCCTGTGGTGCGTAAACGGGAGCGACCGGTAACGGGTTAGAAGCCAGCGCGCGCGGCGGACAACCGAAACGGACGTACGTAGGCGCAAAAGGGACGGGGGCGAGCTTGCCCCCGTTTACTGGTGGGGACGGGTGCCAGGTCTTAACCCCGCAGGGGGACGCCTCGGACACCTGTCCCAGTACAGTAGTACAGTACCTGCCGCCTAGTGCGTGCCGGGTACTGTACACAATTAAAAAACTAGCGCCATAATTGCTACTACCGCACGGACGCTGCTACTACACGTGTGCACCACTGTACACGCGTGTTGCTTACGGACTACCGCACGGACGACACGTGTGCTAACGCACACGCGTAACACGCGTAGACTACCGCTCGGACGACACGTGCACTACTGTACACGTACGCCAGATTACGACCGCTCGGCATGCGCGCGCGCTCGCTACACGTGGGCACAGCCGCCCACGTGTATACCGTATACGGCCGTCCGATGACCTCCGCGCGCTCGCGCCCGTCATTATACTACAGACCTCCCCCCTTAGCTTTCGCTACGTCCCCGTAGCGACCCTCTACTCGAGCGCGCGGGTCCGTTCCGGACGTTTCCTTCTATCGCGCACGATGCGGGAACAGAAGCCCCTCCGCGTGGACGATCATGCCCCCTGGCTCGTCAGCGAGCTGGCGGTATATAACGCCGCGAGTTCGACCGATTCGGAGAGCGCGTCTTCCGATTCTCCCCACGCGATCCACACTGACCCCCCAACTCTTCCCCAGCACTCCCCTGCGAACTCCGAAACCTCCTCCGACAGCGACGACGACATTCCCCTACAGCAGCTCTTCAACCAACCGATGGACGGTCATCGCGACACGCCAGCTGTGCGCGCGTACAGGCAGCCGTTGAGCCCGCCTCGGGCTCCGGCAGCGACGCCGGTCGGTCCCACCTTCCAACCGCGGCGACGCCTTCGCGACGGCCTGCACCCGCCCCCTGGAGTGGCGGGGCCCGCGCAAGCGCCAATTGATTCGCCCGTACCGGTCGCTCCGCCACCGCCGGGCGCCCAAGCAACACAGTCCCCGCCGCTGCCCCTCGTGGGCGTGGCTCCAAGAATGGTCGAGGCGGACCCGGAGCTCCCCGTGGAGCTGCCGCCGCCTCCCATGTCGCCACTGCCCGCTGCGGGTACGGCGCTCACAAGGGCCGCTTCCGAGGCGCCGTACGCGGCGCCGGCGCCGTCGAGTAGCGTAGCGCTTGCGCCGACCGGACGGGGAGCGACAACGTCGCTGGGGCGGGTATTCACCGCCCCGAGTACCCCGGGCTGGCTGCGCAGCGGCGTTGGTTCCGTACGGTCGCTGTGGCCCGGGTCCTCGATGGACCACCGCCGCCGGCGCGCACGCCGACGCGCTGCGGGCCGCAAGCCTCCGCTTACGGTCGAGGAGTACGTTCAGCGGAACTTGCTGGACGCGGCGAGGTTCGCGGCCATTCCGATGGTGCGCGCGATCAAGACTCCGTCCGGACGCGGTGCCGTTGCGCAAGAGAACCGCGCCGGCCCGTGGAAGGCGCGGTGGCGTCACGCCCCGTGTCGGACGCCGGCCGCGGCGGGCAGTGACTTGCTCTACGTCCGCTGCGAGGGCGAGGAAAAGTACCACATCTCGCTGCTGAACCTCTTCGGTCGGTATCGTCGCTACGAGGGCCTCGCGCCCGACGTCCGCTTGGTGGCCTTTCCGCGGCCTTTCGACAGCTGGTACAGCGTTGCGAACCGAGCGCGGTGGGGTGAGGACGCAGCGCGCGAGAGTCGGCTGCGCTGGCGCCGGGTGGACGATTTCTTCCACATGTGGCACAGCACCGAGTTTTTCTCGGTGCCCAGCGCCGCGCGGCGTGGCCTGTACCCCGCGCTCCCGCCGAACTGGTCGACGTTCGAGGCGCCGGAGTACCTGTGCGTACCGACGCCGAGCGTCATGGCGTACGTGGCGGCGCATTGGTTGCCGCTCGGCCGATCGGAATCCGCGGAAACGGAGCGAACGCGCGTCTTGGTGCACGCGATCATGCTTTCCGAATGGGCGGTCTTGGCCTTCCTGTGCTTCTTGCACGCCGCTCGCGAGGGACTGCCGTTCTTCACGAAGTGTCCCGACCCGCGGCTGATCGCGCGACGCGAGGAACCGTTCGGTGAGCGCGGCCTGCTCTTCCGCCTCTCGGCGGGGCTCATCGATTTAATCCGCTCGGTCGGTATCGCGGAGATCCTCGAGGGTACGGCGTTTGACGCGGCGTACGCGACGCAGCTGTTGGCGTTCACCGAGGGTATGGATTGGAGCGGCCGGCCGGACTTCGCGTGGTTCAGCTGGAACCAGCGGTGTACCCTACCGATGCCCGCCGGAGCCGAGGCAGAGACCGGTGCCGATGGTGGCAGCGCGGCCCCCGGTCCAGCGGACGCGACCGTCGCGGTCGACGTGGACGGCGCAGTCGACACGGTCGACGCGGGTGACACGGGCGGCTTGCTTGCCGATGCCGATATCGCGCCGCCGCGCGATGCGGGAACCGGTGCGGTGAGGAGCGTCGTCGAGACCGCGGTACCGGCCCGCGGCGGGTCCGCTCGCGTGGCCTCGATCCAGAGCGACTCGCCGAAGGGGTTAAGAGAACCCCCCGGTGTCGTGGGAATTTCGGCCCCCACCTCAAGCCCCCCACACATCAGCGTGGTGACCGGTACCGAAGGCGATCATCGTCCCGTTCCGATGCCGCCTCCTCCAGTTCCACAACCGTCCGGCCGGTCTTCCCCGGAGCGCCTCCGTGAGGAGGCCGCGTTCACTGCCCTGCAGTACGCTTGCTCCTTCGAGGGGGCAACAGTTCCTTCGTCGGTTGAGCAGGCGCTGCTGCAGGCGCGCGAGTGGATGCACCAAGCCAAGCAGCTGGAGACGACCGTCGCGGCGCTCCGAGAGGCCTCCACCGCGGCGGAGCGTGAGCGCGTCGAGCATCACGAGAAGCTCCGCGGCGTGCAGGACATCCTCGCGGTCGTCAGCCAACGTCTCGCGGCGCCGCCGATGCCTGCCGCTACGGTCGGGGCCTCGCGCCCCGCGCCCGAAGATGCCGCGGCGGCTCCGCCGGCTAAGCGCACGCGTCGTTCTTGAGCCCCGACCCGTTGGTCGCCCCCTTTCGCGTAGCCCATTAGGGGCTTCGCCCACAGTAAACAGAGCCGACTAGCGGTGTTCCTTGCCTTCTCCTTTTGGCACGTGCGGGCGGTAGTGCACGACGCGCGCGAGCGAGGTCGTCCTGGCGGTTCGGCCGTGCGAGGCCAGAAGAAGCGCTACGCGAGCGCGCTTGTCCGTCCTTGGCGCGTACGCCAATATCGGTCGATGAAAGGTTGCGGGAGCCCCTCGGAGGGCTCGTAGGTATCGTCGGAGGCGGCGTACCCGTACCAGCGAACCTTGTACTCGGTGCCGCCGCGGGTCATACGGTGTCCGACGATGCGGGCAACGACGTATTCCGCGCGGGGCGTTGTAGTTTGCGCGTCCGATGCGGATGGAATGGCCGAGGCGACAGTGTCCCCCGGCCCGCGTGGCATTTTTGTGACGCGGTCGATGCTCACGCAATTCTACACACCGTCCTGCTCGATGAGGACCGTGGTGTCCGTAGCGGAGCGCACGCGAAACGGACCCTCTGTCTTTGGTAGAAGTTTGACAGAGAGCTCGTCCGTTCCGGTCGTACCTTGCGCACGCGTGCGTCGCTCGACGCTTGTCAACGGGCGGGGCGGGCGATCAACGTAGACAAAATCGCCCGCCACAACGACCGGACGGAAGCGGACCTTCTTGTCAAAATCGTCCTTGTACCGCTTTTGCGATGCGGATAATTTCGTCCGAGCGCGGTCGAGAGCGTCGCGAAGCTTGCGCAGCGTGGTGCGCTTGTACTGCACCGGGGTCCGCGGGTCCTCTCGATGGGTCCCCGCGTCCTGCGGCACAGTACCGGGGAGAATCAAACCGGACGGTGGCCGCGTTAACACCAGGTCGAACGGAGTCGTCTCCGTCGCCCGGTGGACCTGCGTATTGTACGCGAAGGTCAGCGGCTGCACGTAGTCGTCCCAATCGCGCTGGTGCTCCTCCACTTAGTGCCGGAGGCGTTGCACCAGCGTGCGATTGAACCGTTCGGTCTGCCCATTCGACTGGGGGTGGTAGGCTGTCGTGAGATAATGCCGCACCCCCAGGAGGGCGCATACCGCGTCGAAGAATTTCGCAGCGAACTGGGGGCCGTTGTCGGTTAGTACGTAGCGCGGCGCTCCGTAAACGTAGACCCAGTTGTCTAAAAACGCGTTTGCGACGACCGAAGCGGTTGTGGTCCGCAGCGGGATACTGCGCGTTAGCTTGGAGAACCGGTCGGTAATTACCAACACGTGTTGGTTTCCGTGCGCGGTCTTGGGTAGGGGCCCCAGGAGGTTCATCGCGACAAACTCCAAGGGGCCCGCCGCGGGGAACAGCTTGAGATCCTTTTGGTTCTTGACAAGCGTCCCGCGGGTCGCAGCACACGAGGTGCAATTCCGTATGGTCGAAAACGCGTCGCTGGCCATGTGTGGCCAGTAGTACTCCCTGCGAAGGGTGTAGTACATACGCGTCGCTCCCGGGTGACCTGCCAACCTCGGATGGTGTGCCAGGTACAGTACCCGGGGGCGCAACCGAGTCGGTACCACGCGCTGCAGGGTCCCGTCCAGCGGGGACGTCCTCACGAGAAATCCGTAACGGTCGATGTCGAACTTCGAGTTCGGCGTCCCGACGGTTTCCGCGGCGAAGCGACAGAAGGCGTCCTCAGCTTGTTCTCGTAAAAATTCCTCAACCGAGATGGACGCAGCGTCGCGTTCCTCGGGAGTTATCGCGAGCGTGTGACAACCGTCCGGACGGTCTTGCGGCGGGTCGCAGTGCACATTGTCCAGGAGGGCCTCGCTGCCCTCTTCGTACTGGACCGCGAAGCACGGGACCTCATCATCGACCGGTTCGGTGTCTCCTCCATCGGTACGTAAGCGCGATACGCCGTCCGCGAGTTGGTGCTTGACGCCTAGGCGGTACTGTACCTCGTAGTCGTACTCCGCCAAGCGCAGGCGCCAGCGAGCGAGCCGACCGGAACTGTCCGCTAAATTGAGGACCCAGCGTAGGGCCTCGTGATCCGTGCGAAGGTTGAACGCGCTTCCGTATAGGTACGGCCGTAGGGTGAGGATGCTCCACACTACGGCCAAGCATTCCTTTTCGGTAGTCGTATAATTGCGCTCCGCGTCGGTCAACGCACGACTCCAATATCCGATCGGTCGAGTACCTCCATCGGGTTGCTCCTGTAGAAGGGCGCAACCCACTTGGTGTCCGCACGCGTCGGTGTCCAGCGTATATTTCCGTCTGTAGCGGGGTAGCGCGAGGATTGGCGGCGACACGAGGCGCCGCCTCAATTCCTCAAACGCCGCGTATTCCGCATCGGTTAAGATCTCGAACTCGTAGGGCTGATTCTTGCCGGTCTTCTTATTCAGCGGCGTGGCGATCTTCGCGAATCCTTGCACAAACCGCCGGTACACGTTGCACATCCCGAGAAAGGATCGCAGTTCCGTTTGGTTCGTAGGCGCGCGCGCGCGCTCGATCGCGATGACGTTGCGTCGCTCCACCTCCAACCGTCCCGGACGAATGACGTGCCCGAGATAGGTTACGGAGGTGTCGAAAAACGCGCACTTCGCCAATTTTAGCGACACGCCCGCGGTATGTAGAAGCCGTAGTACCTCGCGCACGTGTGCCATATGTTCCGTAACGGTTCGCGAGTAGACAATGACGTCATCGAGGTAGACCAACGCGGTCTCCCATTTCACGCGGGACAGGATGATGTCGACCGCTCGTTGAAATGTCGCGGGCGCGTTTTTGAGACCGAACGGCATGCGTAGAAAACGGTAGAGGCCCGAATGCGACGCGAACGTCGTTTTATCGCGGTCCTCCTCGGCGATCTCCACCTGCCAATACCCGCTATTACAGTCTAGCGTGGTAAAGACAGTGGCATCGCCGAGCGAGTCGATACATTCGTCCATGCGCGGTAGTGGGTAGGAGTCGCGAACCGTAACGGCGTTTAGCTTGCGATAGTCCACGCAGAACCGCATGGTCCCGTCCTTCTTAGGGACGAAGACCACGGGGCTCGCCCACTTGGCCGATGTCGGTTCGATGACTCCCGCGTGCAGCATGCGGTCGATTTCCTTCTTCTCCTTCTCGCGCGCGATGGGTCCGGCTCGGTAGGGTGCTTGATAGATCGGCTTCGCACCAGGCTTCAGCTCGATGCGATGCTTCGTAGCATCGATCTTACCCAAGTGGCTGGACCGCATGTCCTTGAACTCGGACAGCATGTCCATAATTTCCGACCGGACGGTACTGTCTTCTGCACCAATATGGACGTCTTCTTCCCACGAGCGGGTCTTCTCCGCGTCCGTATCGGTCCGCTCATCCGCGTTAGCGGGATTGCCACTGTGGGCTTCGTCCGTTTCCGGTTCTTCTCGTCGCGCGCCTCCTCCCGTAGCGGTGGTGGATTTAATTCTGCCATCGTCCGTAACGGGTCCTTCTCGTCGCGCACATTCCCCCGCGGGTGAGGAATTAATCCTGCCTTCGTCCGTAACTGGTTGTTCGCGTCGCGCCTGTTCCTCCGTAGCGGTCGAGGAATTATTTTTGTTCCCTCCCCCTTCCTTAGCGTCGGCCTCTCCGGGGACCGGCACGCCAAGTGCCAGGATGTGTGTGGGGGATGGCAACGCGAGGCCAACAACGGTATGCTTGGGGACGTGGGCCGCGCGGCTTCCGAAGTTGCTAACAAGCACCGTAAACGGCTCGCCCGGGAAGAGGTCCATGACCCCCTGGGCCATCAGGCATAAATTCTTATGCGCCGTTTTGGGGTGGTTTTGCAGGAAGCAAAGCCCCCCAACCGGTGTTGCGACGCGTACCATCGCTTGGGTCATCGGGGGTATCGTGACCCGCTTGACCACGCGAATTTTCCGTGACGGTACGTTCGTCGGGAACTGCGCGCGCTTCCGGTCGGCCGAATTTTCCTCCTGCGGGAGCTGCTGCGAGGGTCCCCTCGAGGCCATCTTGCGGTCGTGCCTCGAGGGTGTGACTCCCGTCAGCGCTACGGACGGCGCATGATGGAACAGCACCTTCCTCTGCGGTGGCAGGATCGCCTTCACGTGGCGATCCAGGAACGTGGTCCCGAGGATACAGTCCACCGCGAGGTTGGTGACGACCAAGAACGGCACGCGCGCGACGAACTCACCAATCCGGACGTACAGTTTGAGCTCGCCGAGGGCCTTCATCGACCTATTCGAAGCGTCGATGAGCGGCGGGCTCCGCGCGGACTGGATGGCAGCGCGCCACGGTTCTGCCACACAGCGTAGGTGGATTAGATTCGGGCCGGCGCCCGAATCTAGAACCGGCGTGATGGCGCGCATCATCGCGCGTCGTCGTCCGACCGTTGCGGTGACCTTATAATTTTGCTTCTTGAAGAAGCAAATTGCCGCTTCGTCTGTTCGGCTCTGCGATGGCGCGCGTACCGAAGCGGTCGACGGGGTGTCTTGTTTATTGAGGCTTGGCACGGGGAGGATCGTCGACGCCTCTACGCGTCCTCCCCGGCTTCCCCCGTCAACCCAAGGTCCTCGGGCCCCTCGTCCGTCAGCGGTAGCGCGGGTTCTTCCGATTGGACGGCCTCGCGCGGCTCGACCACGTTGATGCCCGTGGGAGCCTGCGCACGCGAATTTCGCCACGCGGTCGGCGGTTGGCGCTCGAACGGCGAACCCGGGCGGAGACCTTGACGGATCCAAAGCTTTTGATAATTGGCCTCGCGGGCCTGCAAAAGCTTCGAACGCAGCGCGCTATCCGCCACCACAGGACATTGCTCCTGTCGGTGGGTCAGGTCCAGACAGAACCGGCACGGCGGGGGTCGCGGTAATCCTTGGTTGAAGAACCGGACCCGCTGGTTCTGTACTGGCCTTCCGTACGGATGTGCGCGCGCGTCACCGTGTTGGGCGGGCGCCATCGGCGCGCCCGCCGGGGACGAGGCAGGTGACGGATGGTAGCTAGTCGGCGGCGAGCTAAGCGAGCTCGGCGTCGCCGACTGGTCCGTCACCGCCAGTATCTCCTCCGTT
Source organism: Chondrus crispus (assembly GCF_000350225.1). Lineage (NCBI taxonomy): Eukaryota > Rhodophyta > Florideophyceae > Gigartinales > Gigartinaceae > Chondrus > Chondrus crispus. The sequence goes on from NW_005178942.1 coordinate 172,222, forward strand.
TCGGTTCCGCGCGCTGTCGGGAGTTCAGACAGGGACTCGACCGACAGCACGGGCCTTGTCCGCGCGTTGCGCGTGAATCTTCTCACCGAATCGGACGGTGCTTGAGGCGACGCGAGCGAGGTCGCCTGTCTTCGAGCAAAGCGGTGCGTCTCGCCTATCGCTTGCGCGTAGCGTGCCACCGCTTGGTAGTCCACGCCCGGATGCGTCGCGAGATAATTCCGCACCTGCGCGCACGTCGCTGGCAGAAGTCCCTCCACAAAAAGGGACTTCAGGCGCCTGTCCGAAAATACGGTTCCGCAGCGCAACGCCTTGTCCCACAACTGGTTACTGTACACCTCCTCCGTCATATTAGAGCTCTGACGGAAGGAGGTGACATCACTGACCGCTTCGGAAATAACTTCGTCAGTCGCGTACGTGCGCAATAAAAAGTTAACAACTTCCGCGTAGGTTTCGAGCATATCGCGCTGCTCCGCATCGACCGCCATGGTGTTCCCGTGTAGCCTGGACTGGAGCAAGGCGTGAGCCTGCCCAGTCAAATAAAACTGGAAACACCATACGGCCGCGCCTTCGCTGACCCCATTGTGGTCGCAGGCCATCTTGAAGCGCGCGAGAAATCCTAGCACCGCGATTGGATCTTGACCACCGAATGTGTGGGTTTTCAGCTGGACGTCCAACTTCTTCCGATATCGGTTAACTTGCCGCGCGGTACTCGCGTCGTAGCGCGCGCTGCGATTTTCCAGCCTATACGTGCGGTAGTCGACGGCCTTGGTGAACAGGTCGTTCAGCGGCCTGATCACCGGCAGCCGTTTCGGATCCCGCCTCGGGGCAGACCGGCGGTCTCTGCCCCTGCGGTGGCGGTCTCCTTCTCCGCCGGGGCTACTGTAGCCCTCCGGATCGGAGTCTTCTCGCCGGAACCGACGTCGGTCGCGCGCATTGCGACCTCTGCGGTCGCCTCTGCGCGATCCGTCCGACTCGGTGTCCTCGTCATCGGAGGGGTATCCACCTCCTCCGGCATCGCGGTATCGCGTGTAACGTCCGTCGCGGTTATCATCGGAGGGGTAACCGACCCCTCCGGCATCGCGGTATCGCGCGTAGCGTCCGTCGCGGTTCTTGCGCCTCGCCCTGTGGCGACGTCTTGTGTCTTCTTCCTCGGAGGGGTTTTCTGTACCCTCCGAGGTGTAGCCTTGAGCGCCGGGTGCGCTTCTTCTGCTCGACCGATACGGCTGTCGCTTTTCTGTCGCGAAGCGCCCCAGGCGGTTTTCTGTCCCGCGGGGGCCAGCCGTATCGGCGAGTACGGGAGGGCCATTTTCTGTGGGCCCTCCTGTAGCACCATAAATTGGTGGGAGGTAAATGGTCTTACCCTCCGGGTGAGGGGCCATTGTACCGATCCCGGGTGCGGCGCCGATCGGTTCAGCGTGCGTTAGCGTAGGATCCGGAGCGGTCGAGTCGCGCTGCTCGCGTGCGTCGACTCCTGCTCCGGCGAAGGTCGTGGCCAGACGATTGGCCACGGCGGAGCTGATCGCTCCCTTTAGAGCCGTACCGGACGGGGATTCTTCATCCACAGTGGTGAGCGCGGTCACCACCTCGCATTGGACTTGAGCGGGTAGAAGTTCGTCCAAAAGCGGTGGTATCGCGCTGCGTACGTGCGCGTCCACGAGCGCGGGCACCGTTCGGTCGAGGCATACGCGCGCTACCTGGGGGAGTTCCGTAGCGAGGAACTCCTCGACCCAGGCCTGGATGCGCGGCTGAATCGCGTCGACCATCCATTGGACGCGATTCTCGGTGCCTGCCGACACGGCCGGCGTAACATCTGATGCGGACGCTCGCGTGCGGCCCGGTCGCGGTGGCGGTCGCAGCAGGGCTTCCGGGTTCTCCACCCGGGGGCGCGGTGCGCCACTGCCACTGCGGGTGCTCAGACGCCCGGAGGCGGAGTCTCCCCCTTGATCCGGTCGGTTCATCGTCGAATACGCTTCGCGATCGACGCGGTGATTTCTCAACCTTTTCCGTCCGTACGGTTCCGCGCGCGATCGAGCGACCACGCGTGCGGCTCAACCTCGAGAGTTATCCCCTCCACAAGAGTACCAAATGTGGGATAACTCCTCTCCGCCCTGGGTTGGGTGAGAGGCGGAGGCTTTAGCGAGGGAGCACGCGGCGCGGACGCGACGCGCCAATTGAACCGATCGGACGAGCTCGCGAAAAGGGAGTGGCTCACTGGCCGGTTGCGCGCAGTCGCCCCGTGGTGCGTAAACGGGAGCGACCGGTAACGGGTTAGAAGCCAGCGCGCGCGGCGGACAACCGAAACGGACGTACGTAGGCGCAAAAGGGACGGGGGCGAGCTTGCCCCCGTTTACTGGTGGGGACGGTTGCCAGGTCTTAACCCCGCAGGGGGACGCCTCGGACACCTGTCCCAGTACAGTAGTACAGTACCTGCCGCCTAGTGCGTGCCGGGTACTGTACACAATTAAAAAACTAGCGCCATAATTGCTACTACCGCACGGACGCTGCTACTACACGTGTGCACCACTGTACACGCGTGTTGCTTACGGACTACCGCACGGACGACACGTGTGCTAACGCACACGCGTAACACGCGTAGACTACCGCTCGGACGACACGTGCACTACTGTACACGTACGCCAGATTACGACCGCTCGGCATGCGCGCGCGCTCGCTACACGTGGGCACAGCCGCCCACGTGTATACCGTATACGGCCGTCCGATGACCTCCGCGCGCTCGCGCCCGTCATTATACTACAGGAGCATGGGCGGTAGGATCAAAGAAAATAAGAAGAGCTCTTCAGCTGCGGTTTTTTAAGACTGGTCCCTGCCCGATTCCCACGCAACCGGACGGAACGCCAGACTTTATTGGGCGTGAGCTTGTACCTTCATCACCGATTCAGACCGCTCGAACCCCTCCCCCCGACGACGAAGAAGATCCTTTTGCACAAGTACGTTCACCAAATGTCCAACAGCCCCCCAATGACAGTGATACTCAGCGAAACTTGATTTCCGAGTTTGAGGCTACGGCTGTCCTGTCCTCGTCAACGCCTCACCAAACTGTCGCCCCCGCTGCTCCGAGTACAATACCAACGGCGCCCAATTACAGTCTCTCTGATGAGGGCACCGTTGAGGTCCATGGCAAAGTATGGCGCAAGGCTGCAGTACTTTCAGACATCAACGGCCCTGTCCCCGTAAAGCATTGGAAGGTGATCGGTTTTGATGGTTCCGACATACGCGAAAGAGGAGCACCAGCAGGGAAAGGAATAGAATATTATTTCTATTCGATGTTTCCAATGCGCTTTCTGGGGCGCATTGTGCAGCTGACATCGAGTGCACTGCTTTCAAAGCATCAGAGAGGCACATCGGCGGGTGAGATTCTACGATTTTTTGGAATTTTAATTTTAATATCTCGATATGCTAAAGGAGATTGTCGGAGATTGTGGGAAGCAAAATCGGCCTCCAAGTACTTTGTTCGTCCTTACCTCTCGAAGGTAATGGGGCGCAGCCGCTTCGAGGCCCTGTTCGGCTCACTGACATTTAGCGCCCAACCATCAGAGGCAGGGTGGACGTCTGCGCAACATCGCTGGGCTCTTGTCAACGACTTTGTCAGGGCTTTTAACGACCACCGGTACAGGTATGTACAACCATCCGATTACCTTTGTGTGGATGAGTCTATGATACGATGGTACGGCTTGGGTGGCGATTGGATCGAAATTGGCCTGCCCCACTTTGTAAGTATCGAGCGCAAGCCTGAAGATGGTTGTGAAGTTCAGAACCTGGCATGTGGGTAGAGCGGCATTATGCTACGAATAGAAATAGTTACTGGTGCGACGGACGAAACAGGAAAAGCGTTCGAGGGCAGCTGTAACCATGGGACAGCTGTCCTAAAACGCCTCGTCAACCCCTGGATATACTCAGACCGTGTGGTATGTGCTGACTCCTACTTCGCATCAGTGCAGTCAGCAGAACAGCTTCTACAGCTTGGATTGCGTTTTATAGGCGTGGTCAAGACTGCCACACGGGCCTTTCTCATGAAGTATCTAATCAGGTGGAAATGGAGGGAAGGGGACAGCAGACTACTCTACGATGCGACATACATGACACAGGAAAATCTTTAATGGCACTGGCATGGGTGGACCGGAATAGACGATACTTTATCGCGACTGGCAGCAACAGCACCGATGGAAGTCCATGCGATCGAGTGCGGTGGCGTCAGACCAGCACTGGTCCACGCAGAGTGCATCTTTCCCTACGACAACCAAAAGTCGTGGAACGCTACTACGATACTTGTGCAAGTATTGATCAGCACAACAGGTGCCGTCAGGATGACCTTGAGCTCGAACGAATGATTGGCGTTCAGAAATGGGACAAGAGACTCAATATTGGAATTCTGGGGTTCTATATCGTGGACGCGTGGAAGCTTTACAAATCTTCGCATGCGGAACAGTGCAGCTTTTTACAAGGTGACTTCTATGAGGCTCTTTCAGAGGCTTTAATCGACAACAAATACGACAACGCCGCCACAGTGCGCAATAGTAGCCCAAGTTCGTGGTCTGGGGAACAATCAAACTCTACAAAATCACCTATGCGGAGCCCATGCCTGGTTAGGACCTCTAAGCGTCGCAAAATCAATGGCAAATACAGCAACTACGCATTTCAAGGAAGATGTGGGTCTTGCAAGAGGCATAAGTCTATAGAAGTTTGTAGTGTATGCCTGGAACAAGGCAATTTTGAGCGTTACTTCTGCAGCAACCGCTCAGTCAGGGACTGTTTTGCTGTACATATTGAATTAGAGCACTAGATACTGCCATTTATCGCTCTGGTATTAACTGCGATACCATACGGATCACGAGTGTGTGTTGCGTTTAGTGGGAGGGTCTTCCCATCGCTCGTAAAGGGAGTCAGATACATGCGGCTCAAATGAGGAAAGCACGTGTGCTCAATTGAGGATTTTTGATTGTCGGCTAGACACTAGCAGTATCGCTAGCAGCTCTGACGACATGTCTTGTCGCCCGGAGGAGGACAACAATGCGCCGCAAGCGCCGTCATCGCAACAAGAACCCAAAGTACCTCCGCCCAGCCATTATTCGCCCTCGCACACAGCGGTCCACTCCTTGGTGCGTGCTTCTCTCGTTCGGGAAAGACTCCGACTTCCTTGTATCCGTAAATATCACGAAGGCCTTACTGCTAAACAGTATACTTCCATTTTTTATACAGGAACAATTGAAATATAACTTCGGTAGCCCTTATCGAAGGGGACCGAAAACAAGAGGACGCAGTACGCAACTGGAAAGTATTGATTTGTTCGGGTTGGCTTGAGAGGGAGGATCGGATCCGTCCAAAAGGGATGCCATGTTGAGATGACAGTGTCAGAATGCGGGCGCCAGGTTTGAGGAGGAAGGTGTGGCTCGCTTTGGGATTAGGGGATGGGGAGGCTGTCGGCGAGTGGGGGTGCGAGTGGGTGTACAGTTCGCAACATGTTCCAACTGGGGTGGAACCGCTACGGAAGGGCAGTGATGGAGTGCAAGAGTGGTGGGGACAATCAATTTTTGAAACTATCATACAATGGTAAAGTGTTAGAGTGCTATTTTCTGGATGCACCCACTGTATAAAGTATAACGCCATTGTGATACTCCCCCCTCCTTCCCGAGCAAAGCGAACCCCTCAGCCCCCGATGCAACCTCACCAACGCAACCGGAAAGGGCTATCTTGTTTTATCTCTGTACCGCCCGCCGGTCTCCCCAACCGTCGAGCGAGGGGGATAGAGGCCAGCAGGACTATCAGCCGTCCTGCCCAGGCCGTGCGCCGTTTAGCGCAAAAAATGTTAGCTGACTTGCCCGAGTTCGGGCATACAATTCGCCGGACACTACACCTGTCCGAGGCCGTGGTCGGGACTTCAGTCCTACACCTGGAGGAACAGTTCTCAGGAGAGTTGCTGCGAGCGGAGCCCACACCGGGCCTGAGAGCGGCGGTGGCTCGGATGAGAGCAGTGCCAGACGCACTGCTCAAGCGGGCCCTGGACCTCTTGAACGACACGGTGAACGATTATGAGTACCTCTCTGGTCTGGAGGGGGACCCAGCCGACACTCTGCTTCCAGGGCGGGTGATCGGCGACTGGTCCACGTACGGCGTGCTTGTCGGAGTACTCACATGGGCCGAAGCCGAAATGCGGCGGCAGGGAACGGGCACTGGCTGTCCCCGAGCCGCCAGGAGACTCGCGGAAGAAGTAGTCCGGATCGAGGCTCTCCGATCGGCATTCAGGCCGCCAGCTATGCAAGCCTACCGAGTATCGGTGGACCGCCTGCGCAGCTGGATCCGACGGAACGATCAGGACGCGGAGTTGAGCGCGTTGTCCTCTTTGTACCCGTTTAGAGACCGGCCCCGACAGGTCGGTGAGGCCATAGCCCTCTTAGCTGCAGCTGAGGAGGGAATGGTCCCAGACGCCGAGCGCCAGCTTAGGGACGTGTTCTCAGAGCTGCGACTCAACCGCAGTGGTCGAAGGCTGACCACGAGCGTGATTGTAGAGAGACGCCTCTGGGACTGCCTCTTACCCTTAGTGGCTCGCGTCGGGACCTCGGTCTTCCGAGGAACCCTGACAGGCGACCGGTGGCTTGAGGTCACCGGGTCATCCGGCGTGGCGGCCGGTATGAGCACGCTGTATACCCTGGCCGCCCCCAGCGTTGTCCTGGCGGGCCAAGGGGTTCAGGCCATAGAGGTTGATCGCCCGACGCTGCGCGCAGGAGGACCAGAGTTCTGCAGCAGCTTGGCCTTATGGGTTAGTAGCGATTTCCCCACAACCCGCACGCTGTACAAACGCCTCGTTTCGATAGGTGCTACGGGCGCACCGGCAAACGGACGCACGGCGGGCCACGCCTGGCTGGTAGCGGTCAGGGAGATGGAGAGGTTGGACGCAGGTTTCACGGACTCCGTGATCTGTGGATCACTCACCCAAAAATCGGTGGTCGCCATCTGTGCGGGCAGCCGATCGTTCAACGAATTCAGGAGTGGACTCTTGACCAGGGTGGTCGCCATGATGCCGGACAGCGGCGTAGTGGCCACCACATCACAGGCGTCCCTAGTCCTGAAACGCGTAGGTGGGGTGGTAGAGCTAGAAGTGCAACAGATGAATACCAGTAACCCTGCGCCGACACCAGGCGAGCACTTTCTAGACGGGCTGGCAGCCCAGTTTTACCACCACTACCAGTCGCGGGGCGTACCCACCCTATGGCGACTGGCGACTCCACTTTACGAAGCTAGCATGTTTAGCTCAGTCCCGGACTTTGTGGCACCCGGGCACGTGTGGCCGGATATAGATGCCTTGCTGGCACGGCATCTCCATCGGCTTAGCGTTGCCAAGACCACTTTGCCTCCGGAGGGTGTTGAATGAGTCTGGCTTCCCTCAAAACCCCCCGAGGCGGAACGTGACGTGGCACGCACCAGTTAGGAGGGCGGCCGGCCCAATAAGCCGCCACTGCTGGACCAAGTTCGTCCACGCCCTTACAGCAATCGGACGCGCTATACGACGGTGCAGAGTTCTTCCTAACTAGCTGCCAGCGAGCTTCCTGACATTAGTCTGGATTGCACTATTCTATCACGATGCTTTCTCGTGAGGGCCTCACAAGTGCAACTCCCGCTGACTGCGCTATGATGGCATTTAGTGTTGAGCGAATGTCGTAAATTGATGGCTGCGTTGAGCCCAAAGCGTGACACAGATGCAGGGTGGGTGCATGACATTGGGCTGCTTTCGGCACAGCTCGTTGCGGCAATTTAAGAAGCGACATAGCCCGCGCACCACGCAAAGGTATTTGCCGCAACATTGCGCAAGAGAGGAGTTGAGTCGTCACCCCCTGTGCTTGCAGATCGACAGCCTTAACCCACTTTCCTACAAAAGGGTGGCAGGTCGGAATTCCTTGATCTGCTCGCGGGGGTGCTAACTCGTACGTTATGATGACCGACCAAAGCGGCACCTTATTGTATAGGTGGTACCAACAGGACTATTATTGTGATTCCCGTCAAAATGCGGTAAATTTGTCGAAAAATCTACGTCAGACAGTACATTGCCACAATCACAATCCAGAGCCCAAACCCATCGGCGACGAAGTCGCTTTTCTCGGTCTACGTGCCACGAACCCCTGCTCTCTCCTCAAGCCATTTACTTTACCCCGTGAGCCCCGGGCAGTAACCCCAACGCCGCAACACTATGCACCCTTCACGGCGACCGATGTCGAACAAGCAAGGCTTAGAAGCACGCAATCAGCAGGCTGCACGAGACGCGCTTCGAAGACGGCAGAAGGCAAAAAAGGCCAAACAAGTGAAACGCCACGTGCGCTACAAGGAAAAGAAGAAACTACTTAGTGAATTAGAAGCGGAAAAAGTAGATGTCCCAATTGTAGCGCATGAGTTGGGCAGGCCAGGAGATGAGGAAGACGAGGAAGGCGAGATTGCCGTGCAGCCGCTCCGACAACGTCAGACACAAGAACGAAAGAAGACCAGGCGAAATTCTGACAAGGCAGAGGCTACCAAAGAAGCTGAAGATAACGAAGTAGCTGAAGATATAGACTCGCAAGATGGTGGGATGAACGATGAAATACAACCAGCGCAAAAGCAGGAACCAGAAGAGAAGAGTATCCCGTCGGTTGTCGTTGAGAAGAGAAAGCCCAAAAAATATCTTCCATTTACAAAACAAATGAAGCAGGCAGAACAAGCACGGAAAGAACGCCAAAAGAACGAGAAGGAGCGTGAAATCAAAATCAAGACGCGAGAGAATAGGTTGAAGCTATCAAAGAAAGAGCGAAGAAAGCGAGTAAGTTGCATAGTTTACAATGTCGCTTCAGCAGTTTGCTGGGAGGGCGAGACGTCGCGAAAGTTCAATAGTATCACGCTTCTACTCACATGGCACATCAGTGGCAACATGCTAACTATTTTTGACTCTTTTCTGGGATTTCCATGCGTGCACCTTGTGATTTCGTGATGCAGTCGAAACTGTACAGGAAAGTCACAACAAAGGGACAGCCCTTGTTGAAGCATAAATTAGATATGATGCTCTCGCAAATCCAGGGCGAGCAATGACATCAGAAATCGGACATTTCGTCAAATGTTACCGCCCACAGAACGTCGTAGCCGTTTCTTAAATGTAGGACGCACTCATGAACTTGCTGGTGGCAGACACACGGTGTAGGACAGAATCCAACTCAAAAGAAACAAGGCGAACGCAGGCATCATACCCTCTGTCTGAATCGAGCCCACTGCTGAGATTTCCTCCGCGTCGATTTCATTTGTTATGGATAGAAGCACAGGCGGAAGCATGGCGCCGGCGAGAATGAATGTCATGACACACGGGGCTCCTGTGAGTTGCAAAACGCCGAAAATAGTACCGAAAGCAACTGCGATGGTTTGGCGGAGCCAGTGTGAGGCGTTGAGGGCTTCCTGAGGGGTGAGTTCGTAGGTTTTGTCCAGAACCTTACCCCAGAGCAAGCGGGACACCGGCGGCGGGGTTTCGGGTTTCGCCTCCGTGTGCGCTTTCCCTTTGTCAGCAGGTTTTGCGGATCCTTTGCCAGGCCGCGATCGCACGCCCATGATGCGACGTTCAATAAGAGGGAATGGGAGAGAGGGGCAGGCGCGGGATAAGGAAGGAGTTGTTGTGGCGGCGAATAAAAGTATGTGCCTGTGGGCTGAGGAAGAGTCGGGGTCGGCGTGGAAGAGGTTGTGATGCGGCGGGGCAGGCCTGGACAAAACGGCAAGAATTCGTCACCTCAATCCCTTTGGATCCGGATTCGGCCATCCCGAAGGCGCGAATATTTTACACATGTATACACGTGTGTACGTACGGCAACGTGAGAACCATCGAGATTGCGTAACGCGCTTCTGGCCAGTCATTTCCTGACAGCTTTTCCTACAGCGATGTTCGCATTGCGAGGTTAGAGCTCAAAAGCTAAAGGTTACCCTTAAGTTATCGATGCAAAGCTGCCGTAACTAAAAATCTTCAACTGTTATCGATGCTCTGAGACAGCTTTTGGAGCTCACCGAGACGTGAAAGATTTGCGTTGAACTCTCTCAAGCACCACTTCCTCTGTGCTTCTGCGACCACCGAGCAACGCAATGCATATGACCGCATTTGCCCCATCCGGTTTCCTGGGCAGCTCTCTCCTTCACCAACATGCTAGGCTTCCGCGCACATCTCCCATTCGCCATACCCGCTCCCCAGTGATGTCTGCGAACGTCCTCATCGTCAACACGAAAGGTGCTGGTCACGGCTTCATCGGTCTTCATCTGGCGCGCAAGCTCCTGCAAGAGGGCAATACCGTCGACCTATTGCAGGTAGGTGGCGATCCCTCATTTGGCCCTTTCGCCAAATACCCGTCTCTAGCTTCCGAGTTCGCCTCATTCTCGTTCTCTTTCGGCTCTGTCGCGGACGCCAAGCATGAAGGCTATGACGCGGTCTACGACAACAACGCAAAGTCTGCAGATGACGCCGCCCCAGCTATCGCAGCTGGTAAGAACGGTGCAGAGGTGTTCTACGTCGCTTCCGCTGGTGCTTACTCATATGACCCGAATACTGCACCTCATTTAGTAGGCGACCCCCTCAAGGGCGCCACTGTCGACGTCGAGAACCTGTTCAGAGACCAAGGTGTTTCATCTGTGAACTTTCGCCCAATTTACATCATCGGTGAAGACTGTTCGAAGCGGGGGTATCTCGACTACTTTTTTGATCGGATTGTACGCGACCGCCCCTTGCTTCTGCCGGGTAATGGCAGTGAGTTGACCTCGCTCACAGACGTGCGGGATATTGCTTCAATGCTGGCTGCCGCTCTGGGGAAGGGCATGAAGAATGAGACCCTCAACCTCGTCAACAGCCGAGCGGTCACGTTTGATGGTGTGGTGAAAATGTGCGAGGACGCGATCGGAAAGAAGGCAAACGTTGTTCGGTATGACCCCGACGAGATTAAGAAGAAGTTGGAAGGGTTTGTACCGAAAAAGGCCTTTCCCTTCAGGCCGAGGCACTTTTTCGCAGACCCAGGAGAGGCGACCGAAAAGCTCGGCTGGACGGCAGAGTTCTCAGGATCGGCAGACAAGCTGGCTGCCGCGATAAAGGCGTCGTATGAAGATTATTTAAGCCTGGGTTTGGATAAAAAGGATGTCAAATTTAGTCTCGATGACGATATCCTCAAACACGTATGAGGAGCACAGCACCTCGCCGTGCAAGTTTATCTGTGGTCATGGTAGCAAGACGACAGGCACGGGTGTCTAGAGATCGTGTAGGACCCCCCTCTACTTGTGAACAAGTCGTTCAACTGTACGGTATTGTTAACATGGTGCAGTACACACGGACTAGAAAGACGAAAGCGCAAACGTTTTTCTGGTTTGCTTATCGTGCACAACCGAAAATAAAAGGCTTCCGCTCTTGAGATCAGATGAAAAGTAGATGATACTTACAGTATTAAACGACAGGTTCATTAATGCCGCATGAATGCATTTCATCCTGGCGCGAAGCATCAACTGCCGCTGAAGTATGAAACACAGTGAGCCGTGACATGTTTTGAAAGCCCCTAGAACAGCGCCAGGCCAACTGCGCACATCATGGGCATCATCGGGCTGTCGTCTGGAAGCAGGGCCCGGCATCAGGTACAGTCGACCCTACGCATTAGTGCCGCCCCGTGTAAGGACTAATAATACGGCACTAATTCGGAGCGGCACAATCAGACGGCAGAACCACTACCCGGCCAGAACTCTGTTACTAGAGTCTGCTGTTGTTGCCTTTGACCCTGTCTCTCAGGCCTAGTAGTGCTAGGCCTGAGACGAGCTTTTCTACAAGTTAGTACTAGGCTTAGTACTAACTTTTAGAAAAGCTCGTTTTGCGGACCTCAAGTGCGATAAGGCATTGCTCACATCGCACTCCACACCCAGACTCTCCAAAAACCCAAACAACCTTGCTAGCACTACAGCACTCGGTACGGCCCGCCTCTCCGTAATTTCACACTCGCCTTCTGCCACACAATCATCCATCATAGTATCACTGGCAGACTGATTCTGTAGCTCTCCACCATAATGTATTGAATCGCAAGCATCACTAATAGAAGCTTCTGCCACAAGCTCATTAGTCTCGATCTCAATCCATTCCTCCACATCGCAGGGTGCAAAGTCTTTGGTCCGAGCGTTGTAGCGGTGTTGGTCACAATTTGTTGGAGTGAAGGAAGAGAGCGTTTGATATTTCGGATGGTTCGCTCCGAAATTTTGAACTGACGCATAACTGTGGTATTCGCATTCCCGACCTGCAGCAGATGACCAACCTCGATTTTCTGTGCAATCGTAAGGCGCGTGAAGTTACGCTTCGCTTTGGCGATCTTTTCAGGAATCATGTTAGGGTCTTTGAGTGAGGTGCCATCACCAATTGAGCTGAGGCGCATGAGGAGTGGGCGATGACGACGTCGTGCATGACACGTGGCAGAACCTGTGTCTGCCGGTTTTTGCGGCACTAATTCGAGGGTGGCAATAATGAAAGCGGCACTATTGCGCGTCCCCCCCCCTTGTAATGAAAAAAATCAGTTATTTCCGACAACGCTTGGCCAAATTCCGCAGATGTGACAGAACATTCCCTTGGCATTCCTCCCAAGTCCCTTGGCATTCCCAAGTTGGTGCCTTGTTTGAAGGGCGATCCGTGCTTGAACGGACAAGTTTCACCTTCATATTCGTAATGGGAATACTGTAATTGCTTTCCAGCAGAGTAGAGTGGCTGCAAGCCTGCGCTGGAGGACAGTATTGCGGTAGAAAATATGACTTTCTACATTTGCGGCACTTGTCCATGGCGACCTCCACGACACGAGGTCATGTAGATGTTGATATCTTGCACGGTACAACAGTAGACTACCGGGCCAAGCCCACACTTTAACGGGTGTGTAGTCCCGGGAAGGAGTACATACCTTTCTGCATCATGTTGCAGGACCACGGGAGGAGGGATGGCAGCGCTCGGCACATAGGCCGTCGGGAGGCACATAAATCCTGATGATTGCTTCAATGCATTCAGTCCCTTACGTGCAATAGTGCAATGCTACATGAGGGACAGAGGTTTATCGAAGGACTTCATGGTACGTACAGTCTAAGCCCACCCGTGCGGCGAATGAGAAGAATGGTTAGAATTGTTTTATACAATCACTTTTATACTCGGCAAATACGGGCTACACCGCTAGCATGAAGGGGAAAATGGCTTGTGCCGGGGAAGAGGGGAGCGAAAAGTGGGGAGAGGGAGGAGAGAGAATGGGACCCTAGCATCTACCTGACTGAAAAAAACGAAAGCGGCACGAAAAATGTCAAACCCAGTCAACGAGTTGTTGTGCATGTGTGTGTGTGTGAGCATGAGCGCAGGCGTGTGTGTAGATGTTCAATGCATGACGATGAGCGTCAACAATGACAGACGAATGAATGAATGGACGGACGCGTCCAAACGAGGCACTTAGGCAACGACAGAACCACTCGGAACAATACCAGCCAGGCGGTCGGCACCCGCATCGAGAGCAGACATAGACCAGCCAATGGAAGAGTAGACAGCCCTCAGCGGGGCGAGGAGAGCATGAGCCATGCTGCGTTCAACAGTGGTGGTGTAGGTGGTGGCAAGGAGGCCGTTGACAATGATATCTCCATGGACTGTCTGCGGGTTGTACAAGCCACGGGCGATCTCGGTGCCCACTTGAGTGACACTGGAAGTGGTACCATCAGCAAGAGTAATGAAATCACCAGAGCGGACAGTCTTGGCAGCAGCGACGACACCGTTAACGTATAAGTAATGGCCCTTTGTAAGAGAAAGGGTATGGCCCGATTGGGTGGCGAGGGTGACAAAGCTGTACTTGATAGCAGCGGTCTTGTGCGTGAACATGAAGACGTCCGAGAAGTCATTAGGCCCAACCCTGACGCGATCGCCAAGCTGGACTTGGCTCATCATCTTAGTAGCGCCATTCTCCAATTCGACGAGAGCGTTTGCCGGGAAGCAAACTGAGTCGTCATCGTCCTCACCTTCATCATCAAGTGAGGGGCTAGGGCTCAAATCAGACAAGTCGTCAGTTGCAGCCGGTTCCGATTCGCCAGGAACGCCATCGGCACCTCCGGTCAAAACATCGTCAATATCAGGCGACGGCGACTCCATCATGTCATCAGAATCTTCCATGCCATCAGGCCCGTCTGAAGGCTGCGGCATGGGAATTTCGCCAGGGGGCGGTGTGACGACTGGCTCGCGGGCGGGGCGCGGGCTGCGTTCTGGACGCGGCCTCGGCCTGGTCGGGCGTGTCGTCGGGCGGGGGTTGGGGCGTGTAGGACCAGGACCAGGACCGGGCGGGCCCGGGCGCGGGACGACGGTGACCATGACTAATTCATCGGTCTCGACGGGATCTTCAGTGGTGGTCATGACGCCATCGCCCGACTGATCCGGCGTAACGGGAGTGGGGACGGGATCGGGGCCGTCAACGACGGGTCCATCGGTGATCATGGCACCGTCGGTGGCGGGATCCTCATCGGATCCGGTAGGGCCCGGGATGGGGGTGGGTGCGGCGGACGGGGAGGGATCGTCGGGGAAGACGTTTGATGGGGCGACCGAGGTGCCGGGCATGAGCGGCTCGAAGGTGGAGAGGCCGTCGTTGGGCTCCTCGGTGAAGCCGTCGGAGGTGTTGGGCTCGGACGACTCGGTGGGCGAGGCGGGCTGGCGCGCGACGGCGGCGGGGAGGGCATCGCCGGCCTCGACGCGGGCGAGCAGGAGCAGCTCGCGGCCGACGGACAGGCGCATGCGACGCACGGCCTCGCGAAGCGAGGTGGCGGGGTGGGCATCCGGGGTGACGGGGCCCACGGCCGGGATCGCGCGCTGCAGCGGGGCGCGCGGGCCGGGCACGGCCAGCGCGAGAGCGGGGAGCAGGAGCACGAGCGGGAGAAGCTTCCTGGCGGCGAGGGGGGGCGGAAGCAGGAAGGGGGGGCG